>NC_056736.1:328522203-328597203 GCF_019279795.1 Protopterus annectens
ATGGCATCACTTGCTAGTGAAAACTTAGACGTTTTACCAGCATTGATTTCCTTTGAAGACAGTAGTTGGTGAGCTGACCCTCTGTGTCTTGAGCCTTGTAAAATTGATATGCAAGGAATCACACTTCTTTCATATGTAGAGTAACCAAAATGCATACATACTATCTCACTGGAATGTGTCCCTTTGAAGAGGTTACATTATACTTTTTTTCTGTGAAGCAATAACTTAAATTATACTGAACATGTTTTCATTGACAGATGCTGTCTCTCCAACAAATTATATCAATAATCATTCAGCAATAATCCTGTAACTGCCCTTTGCTTTCATAGATTATATGCCTCCAAAAATGATACCATATGTCTGATGAATTATTCAATGCAAATGAAAAAAGTAAAGGCCACAGTACAATATATCACTTGCTGCTATTTGAAGCATACACTGACCACAACAAGCCATTTCATTTGTTATTAGACACTGATCTTGTAATGACTTTGTGGTTTCATGCGTGCCATGCCTTCTCACCCATAACAGAAAAAAGGTATGCTCCTTCTGTATATATCTGTGATGTTTAATTTTGAAGAAAGTGAAAGACAGTTGTTGAATCTTTCAACTTTTCCCAGTTAGGGGTCGCCACAGCGGAACTCCGGTCCGCTAATGATTGGTAGTTGATTTTTACGTGCCGAGTTACCAGCCCTGACGCACAAACGTCAACGAATGTACACCCATTCACGCATGTCTCCACACAGAAGACACTCTAGCTGAGAATCGAACCGGACAGCATCTTACTGTGAGGTGACAACGCTACCGCAGCACCACCACCACAAGTATAAAGTGAAAGACACAGTGAACACAGTAATTTATTTGTCTCTTAATCTTTTGAAGCACATGCACTTCTTTTTCCCCAACTAGAAAACTAGCCAAATCTATAACTGTTTTGAGTGAGTTACATAAGAGTTTTACCCTCATACACAGCTTGCCCCTCCAAACAAAACAGCCATTTTTCATGCACATTTTGATGTGCAATGTTGAAGAAAGCAGATAGTATAATGGCTTCAATAATGAATTTTAACTTATTGTTCACAGACATATACACTGCTCATAGGATAGCCAGACAACATAAATGCTACGTGTTTTCAAACATATCCTACCTCTATATCTCTCCGAAAAAACGAGGCTGTGTTGAAAGCCAAAGAAACAATCACAGCAATATATTTCAACTTGTTACCCTCAGACACCATACACTATACTCATACTCAAAGATGAGACATTTCATAAAACAATCCCTTTTGTGGCCTGCCCATGAATGCACAACAACTCCACTGACATCAAATGAGACATTTCCCCAATGATCCCTTTTTGTAGCATGCCCATGTATGCACAAGCAACCCACTAACACCGGATGGGATATTTCTCCTACAATACCTTCTGCAGCCTACCCATGTGTGCATGAGCACAACACTGACACCAGATGAGATATTTCCCGAATGATCCATGTTGCAATCTGTCCATGTATGCACAAGGACCTTCTTGACTACCAAATGAAACCTTTCTCTAACTATCCTTTCTGTAGCCTGTCAATGTATGCACAAGCATTCCCCTTATCACCAAATGAAACATATTCATGTCCAGGTATGCACAGTCACTCTCCTGACCACCAAATAAAATGTTTCCACCAACAATGCCTTCTGCAATCAATCCAAGTATGCACAAGCCCTTCCTCTGACCACAAAATGAAATAATTCCCCTAACAATCCTGTTTTCAGTGTGTCCATGTATGCGCAAGCAGTCCACTGACCACTAAATGAAACATATCCATCAATGATCTCTTCTGCAATCTGCCCATGTATGCACAAGTACACCACTGACAACCAAATTAAACATCTTCTCTAATGATCCCTTCAATAGTCTGTCTATTTATGCAGAAGCACTCCCCTGACAAACAAATGAAATATTTCGTTCAGCAATTCCTTCTGCAGTTGTCAATGTATGTATAAGCAGGGTCTATATTATAACATCGAAGTTCTGTAACATTGAATGTTATAATATCGAACCCGTAATGTCGAACGCTGAAAACAATGAAGGTGCAGGACACCAAATTCTTTCCCAGGGAAAGAATTAGTTGGGCCATTGCTGTGGATTCACTGTTTTCGGTGTTTGATATGTTGGAACGTTACGGGTCGGGTTCAGGTAAGTGTGCGATTGTGTGTAGGTTAGGGTTAGGGAGTGGGTTAGGTGAGTTAGGGTTAGGGTGCGGGTCAGGTAAGTGTGTGATTGTGTGTAGGTTAGGGTTAGGGGGCGGGTTAGCTGAGTTAGGGTTAGGGCGTGGGTGAGGTGAGTGTGCGATAGTGACGGACCTTAGGGTTAAGGTTGGGTTAAGGTAAGTGGATAGCTAGTACTGTATGTAAAGTTTAGTTTAAGTGTAGGATTTTAAGTGTATGTGTGTGGATTGCTGTTTTTGTGTGCGTTTGTGTTGTGTGTATGTTTCTCGGAATAGCAATTTTTTTCCCTGGGAAAAAACTCGCTATTCTGACTGTTCAATGTTTTCAGACTTCGGTGTTTAAGGTTCAATATTATAACATTCGATGTTAGAGAACTTCAATGTTATAATATAGACCCGTATAAGCACTCCCCTGATCACCAAATGAAACATTTCCCACAGTGATCCACTATGCAGTCTGTCAATGTATGCACAAGAACTCCCCTGAGCACCAAAAAAAAATGTTTCCCGCAGTGATCCCTTCTGCAGTCTGTCCATGTATGTGAAAGCACTCCCCTGACAACCAAATGAAACTTTTCCCCATGATCCCTTCTGTAGTCCATCCATGTATACACCACCACTCCCCTGACCACTAAATGAAACATTTCCATCAATGATCCCCTCTGCAGTCTATCCATGTATGTCAAGCACTCCCCTGCTAACCGAATTAAACATTTCCTCCAATAATCCCTTCTGTGGTCTATCCATGTATGCACAAACACTCCCCTGACCACCAAATCAAACATTTCCCCAAACAATCTTTTCTGCAGTCTGTCCAAGTATGCAAAATCATTCAACTGTCCAACAAATGAAACATTTCCCATGACTATTTCTACATGTGTGCACAAGCATTTTCCTGACCCCAAATGAAACATTTCCACAAATAATCCCCTTCTTTGGTCTGTCCATGTATGTACAAGCACTCTTTTGACCATAAAATGAAACATTTCACAAACTGATCCCTTTTGTAGTCTGTCCAGGTATACAAAAGCACTCTCCCTGATCACCAAATAAAACATTTCCTGCAATAATCCCTTCTACGTTATGTCCATGTATGCACAGGAATTCCCCTGACCACCAAATGAGCATTGTCCCAAATGATCCTATCTGTAGTCTGTCCAGGTCTGCAAAAGCACTCTTCCTGATGACCAAATAAACCATTTTCCCCAAACATCCCTTAACAGTCCGTCCATGTATGCACAAACACTCCTCTGACCACCAAATGAACATTGTCACAAATGATCCTACATGTAGTCTGTCCAGGTATGCAAAAGCACTCTCCCTGATCACCAAATAAATAATTTCCCCCAAATATCCCTTAACAGTCCATCCATGTATGCACAAACACTCCCCTGACCACCAAATCAAACATTTTCCTGAACGATCTCTTCTGCTGTCTGTCCATGAATGTGCAGCCATTCCCCTCACCAACAAATGAAGCATTTACCACACTAACGTCTTTTGTAGTCTACTCATGTATGCACAAGCCCTCCCCTTACCACAACATTAAATATTTCCCCCAGTAAGCCTATCTTTTCTGTGTCCTATGATAAAACACTCCCTTTGACTATCAAATGAAACATTTCCCCCAGCTGTTCCTTTTGCAGTTTATCCAGCTATGAACAAGCATATCCACCACAATCCCTTCTGCAGTCCATCCATGTATGCACAAGCACTCCCTTAACCACAAAATGAAACATTTCCCACAACAATCCAATCTGGATTCTGTCCAGGTATGCTCAAGCACTCCCCTGACCACCAAATGAAACATTTCCCTCAGCGATGCTTACTGGAGTCTGTCCATGTATGCACAAGTATTCCTCAACCACAAAATTAAACATTTCTTCCAAAGATCGCTTCTGTAGGCTGTCCAGGTATACACAAGCTCTCCCCTGACAACAAAATATTTTCCCCAATGGCCCCTTCCACAGTCTGTTCATTGTGTACACAACCAATCCTCTGACACAAAGTGAAACATTACTCCCAAGGATCCCATTTGCAGTCTGTTCATATATGTGCATGCACTCCCCTGGCCACTAAATGAAACATTCCTGCCAGCAATCCCATCTGCAGTCTGTCCAGGTATACACAAGCACACTTCTGACCAGAAAATGACCCATTTCCCTAAAAATATGTCTGTCAAGGTATGCACAATCACTACCCTGACAAACAGATGAAACATTGCTACCACCAATCCCTTTAGCAATATGTCCAGATATGCACAAGCACTCCCCTGACCTCCAAATTAAACATTTCCCTCCACAAGTGCTTCAGCAGTCCTTCCAGGGATGCACAAGTACTTCCCTGACCACCAAATGAAACAGTTCCTTAATGAACTCTTCTGCAGTCTGTCAATGTATACAGAAGCACTCCCCTAACCATTAAATGAGAAATTTACCCCAACAAGTCCTTCTGCAGCCTGTCTATTCTATGCACAAGCACCCCCACTGATCCCATCTGCAGTCTCTTCACGTATGCACAAGTACACCCCTCACCACCAAATTAAACATTTCCCCCAGCAATCCCATCTGCAGTCTGTCCAGGTGTGGACAAGCACTCTCCTGACCATTAAATGAAACATTTCCCCCAATGATCCCTTCTGCAGTCTGTCCTTGTGGTGCATGTATGCACAAGCAATCTCCTGACCACCAGTGAAATATTTCGTCCAATGATCTCATCTGCAGTCTGTGAATGTATGCACAAGTACTCCCCTGACCACCAATGAAATTTTCACACAATGATCCCATCAGTAGTCTGTCCAGGTATGCCCAGGCATTCCCCTGGCCACCAAATGGCCACCAATTTATCTTTTTTGATTTGTTTTATTTATTTTTATGTATGTTATGTATTTTGACGTATTTGTTATCTGGAGCTTTTCTTGGGCCTCCACTGAAAATTGACCTGTGTCCAGTCAGACTTTCCCGGTAAACAAATGTAAAATAAAAATAAATAAATAAATAAATGAAACATTTCCCTCTGCAATGTTTACTGTAGTCTGTCCAGGCATGCACAAGTATTCCCTGACTACCAAATTCAATATTTCTTCCAAGGATCACTTCTGCAGTCTGTCCAGGTATGCACAAGCTCTCCTCTCACAACAAAACAAAAATTTTTCCCCAGTGACCCCTTCTGCAGTCTGTTCATTGTATATACAACCAACCCCCTGACCACAAAGTAAAACATCTCTCCCAAGGATCCTATTTACAGTTTGTTGATGTATTTAGAAGCAAGCTTCTGACCATAAAATTACACATTTTCCTAACAATCCCTTCTTAAGTTTGTCAAGGTGTGGACAATTGCTACACTGACAACCATATGAAACATTTCTACCATCGATCCCTTCAGTAGTATGTCCAGGCATGTATGTCAAGGTATGCACAATCACTCCTCTGACCAGCAAATGAAACATTTCCCTCCACAAGTGCTTCAGAAGTCTGTCTAGGTATGCACAAGCACTCCACTGACCACCAAATTAAACATTTCCCCCAACAACCATTTCCTACAAGGATCTCTTCTGCAGTCTGTCAATGTATGCACAAGAACTCCCCTGAGCATCAAATGAAACATATCTCCCAGTGATCCCTTCTGCAGTCTGTCCAGGTACCCACAAGCACTCCTCTGTTCTGGAAAAAAAAGATTTCATCCAAAGATCACTTCAGTAGTCTGATGTTCTTCATGTTTCACTGTTGCAGTCATTACATTTGGGTAATCTGCTGGCAGGTTGCCCTCAGTTGGCCTGAATTCCAAAATCTTGGGTCCTGCATCAGTTGCTGTCTCCTCTTCCATGATATTAGGTCATCAGGGGTATAAAACATGCAGCCGACGCCATTTTCTTTAGTCTTTCTTGCCGTGTGGTGCTCGAAGCAGAAGCATTTCGCAAGTGCCGGTTGGCCGACTACTGAAATATTTGAGTTTGAGTTTCAGAACAAAAGTCTTCACTAAAGCTAAGTACCTCGTTGGGGAAATGTTTTTCTTGCTTTTTACCGATGTCAGAAAAAGTTAATAACTGTATTACTTGTGGGAAGCAAATACCTCATAAGGATTTCCATTTATACTGTATTCCTTGCCTAGGCCCTGATCACAATGTGCCTGGCTGTCAGTTGTGTGCTAGATTTAACAAACGCAATATTAAGCTTCGGTATATTTTTGCATCAAAGTATTTTGGAAACAGATTTAACTACCCAGAAATATCATCGGATAACAATCCGACTACCGGAGTACATAAAAAACACAAAGAAAAGGACAGAGAAAGGCAGTCGAGATCCAAAACCGATGATGAAGCTTCTCCTAAGCCAGTCACCGGTTCACCTGTACTCAGTGAAGCAGTTTCGCAGCCCCTGATACCCACTACCTTCAAGTTGCAGGCCTCTACCGACACCCATGTGGACTCTGGCATGCCGCAAGATACTCAAGGTATTGGACTGATGGAAGTATCTCCCTTGGTTGGGTCCAGAGCTGCTGAGCAGGCACCGGCTTCTGAGAGTGTATTCAGACCTCAACATTTGTATATCAAACTGATGACAGCTGCAAAACCAAAGACAAAAGCACTTCTAAAACTAAAAAAACGATGCATGAGCCACGTGCACAGGCCTCTATGCCTAAAAAGATGATCAAAATGGCTGAAGACCTTATTACCTTGATCAGGGGTACCAATCCCCCTCCTGATAAGAGACCTAGGCAAGACACTGACTATGAATCTTCAGATCAGGTTTCTATTTCTTCTGATTCCTCTTCTGATCAGGAATTATCTATACCTCCCTATGAGGATTCTGATGCTGAGGAATCTATTCCATCTGCATCTCCTCATGAGGATTATTAATTTGGAGAAACCTTGCATACTTTGAGGGAGCATTTTCACTGGGAGAGTCAAGACTTCTCAGAATTAAAAAAAGAGACTCAGGAATTTCCTTCTTCTCCCTCAGCACAGGCCTTAGCCATTCCCCCTGTTTTAGACATTGTGGATGATGTTTTTTCGCAGTCAAGCTTGACCACTGACTCCTTACCTCTGGCTTCCAGTAAGACAGACAAATATTACAAGGTCCCTGACAAACATAAATTTTTATTTAGAAACCCTGCTGCTGATCCTGAAACTATTTCACAGGGTACAATGGGAGTTAAGGTCTCAATAGCAAACCCCCCCCCCCCCCCCGGACAGAGATTCAAGGGCACTGGACAGATGGGGAAAAATGTTTATAAATCTGCAACCTTGGCAATCAGGGCCTTAAACTGTCAATTTCATATGCTTAAGTACCAACAACATGTTATGGGATATTGAAACAGAAAATAATGTTGATTTCAGAATGTGCAGAAAATAAAGAATTGCAGGAATTATTGCATGCAGCTGAACAAGTTGGAAAGCATATTTTGCAATGTTGTTTTTGATTCCTTAGAGGCCTCCTGCAGGGCCGCAGTTACTGGATCTGTGATTAGGAGGCATGCCTGGTTAAAGGAACAAAATTTGCCTGATCATGTTAAAGCTAAATTGCTAGATGCACCTTTACAACATGATTCTCTATTTGGTATTAAATCAGAAGAGGTTTTAAAGAAAATGGAAGACAAAGCTAAGTCTATGCAAACTGTTAAAGACTTCTTACAAGTGCAGCCACCAAGATTCAGTAGACACTGGCCTATAAAAAATTGGTCCTTTCCTGTGTCAGACAGAGCTCAAAGGGGCAAATCCAGATGCCCTAAGGGTTCCAGATACCAGGTGCAAGATTCATACAGGTCAAAGCAATGGGGCGCCTCCACCTCCAAATCTGGAGGAGATAAAGAACAAACCTACAGAAAGCAATCCCAATGACTTCCCTCTGCCTACACCAAGCACTTATCTTTTGGCAGCACCTATAGGGGGAACATTTGCACTTTTTCTGCAAAATTGGCAGTTAATAACCCAGGACAAGTGGGTACTAAACATCTTATCACAGGGATACAGATTCCATTTCCACACTCTGCCAATGGCAAATGGTTGGCCAGATCTGCCAAAAAATCAATGGGCAGAGGCACAGAAGCAGTTTACATCCCTCATGCAAATGGGGGCCATTCAGACAGTACCAGAACAGGAAAAAGGACAGGGTTTTTACTCGAGACTGTTCCTGGTTCCCAGAAAGGACAAGGCCTGGCGGCCAATACTGGATTTATCGATTTTGAACACATACCTGGACATTCCAAAATTCAAAATGTTGACTTTGCAGCAGCTTCTGCCAATGCTAGGCAAGAATGCTTGGCCGGTGACTTTAGACCTAAAAGAGGCATACCTGCATGTCCCAATAAGACAATCATGCAGAAGATACCACAGATTCAAGGCTGGCTTAATGCATTACCAATTCTCTGTACTGCCCTTTGGCTTATCTACTGCGCCCACGGTCTTTGCAAAGGCCTGGCACCAGTAATTGCATTTTGCAGACAAAGAAATATACAAATATATCCTTACTTGGACAACTGTCTCATTCAAGCAGAGAACAAGGACACTCTTCTTCAACACCTGGCATTTGTGAAAAGGCTTCTAACATGCCTAGGGTACACAATAAATGAAAATAAATCACAACTGGTACCTTCTCAAAAGATAACATTCCTGGGTGCAAGCTTGAATACAACTGCCCAGATGGCTTACCTCATGCCAAACAAGCAAAGGCAACTGACTACTTACTTCAAACTGATGGCAACAAAATCCCAGTCTTCTGCAAGACAAATTGTGCAGGCTCTGGGCTTCATGGCATCCTGCATCCTACTGATTCCATATACAAGACTGCATATGAGGAAACTTTAATGGTAACTAAAAAGTTTATGGAGTCAACATTCTCACAGTCTGGAAACAATGATTCCTCTCATTCCCTGCCTGCAACAGGAGTTTCTATGGTGGGCAAAGGCATGTCACCAAAACATGGGACGGCCCTTCACTATATCCCCTGCCAGCCAGACCTTAACAACAGATGCATCAGATTATGCCTGGGGGGCCCACATGGCAGGAAGATGCATTCAGGGCATATGGTCACCAAAGCAAATGCATCTACATATCAACCAGAAAGAGATGCTAGCTGTTCAAAATGCCCTAACAGCCTTCAAGGACTTATTTCATCCAGGACAACTACTGATAAAGACGGACAACACCACAGTCATGTGGTATATAAACAAGCAAGGGGGCACACACTCACACCCCCTTTGCAGATTAGCCATGGCACTGTGGGACACAAATACATCTTCAAGCTCAATTCCTGCCAGGAAAACAAAACATTCTGGCAGACGATTTAAGCAGAAACCTTATGGATCCTCACGAGTGGAAACTAAATCCACAAGTCTACAGCATGATAACAAAGAAATGGGGGAGCCCTGACATAGATCTATTTGCCTCTCCTCAAAATTATCAGTTGAAAAGATTCTGCACAAGGACTTATCACAGACAAGCATGGAAAGTGGACACCCTATCCTTCAGTTGGAAAAACCTATCAGTTTATGCCTTTCCTCCTCTGCCTCTTCTACCCAAGGCCCTCCTAAAAGTCAGACAAGAGAAACCAAAGATGATACTAATTGCCTCGGACTGGCCCCACCAATACTGGTACCCAATCCTAAGGAATTGACTCAATACCCAGCTTGGACCTTGCCTCAAAGACCTCAACTACTGTCCCAGCAAAGGAATCAGATCATGCACAATCAACTACAGACTCTGAACCTGGCAGCATGGCTGATCATGTAGTCATACAAAGAACACCTCTCAGTAAAGCTGTGATGGATGTCATTTTGGAAGCCAGAAGGCCTAGTACTAGAAAATCTTATGCTAACAAATGTAAGAGATTCTGTGCTTGGAAACAAGCACAAGGGACTAATACAGCAGAACCAAATATTCCTCAGAAATTGCAATACTTAACTGAGATGCTTGACAAAGGCTTTTCTTTCTCATCAATTAAAATCCATACCTCTGCCATTTTGGCTCATTACAACACAGAGCCACCAATCTTTTCTCATCCTTTATTAAAGCAGTATCTTAGAGGAGCCAGAAATCTAAGGCCTCCTAAAGCATCACCATTGCCTGCATGGGACCTCAATTATGTGTTGGAAAAGCTCTCCCTGCCTCCATTTGAACCAGTTGCCAATGCTGATATAAAGTTTGTATCATGGAAAACAGCTCTGCTACTAGCAATTACTTCAGCAAGAAGAGTTTCAGAGCTGCAGGCCCTCATGGCTATAGAGCCTTTTATCATAGTTCACCCAAACAGGGTATTTCTGAGGACAAATCCTACTTTTATGCCTAAGGTGGTTTCCAGTGTGGCTCTTAACCAAACAATTTATCTGCCAACCTTTTATCCAAATCCGCAGAACAAGGGGGAGAGAATTCTGCATTCCTTGGATGTACACAGACAGCTAAGATTCTACTTAAGCAGGACTAAAGCTCTAAGAAAAACTGAGCGATTACTAGTGACATATGCTGCAGGATCCGAAGGCAAGGCTATTTCAAAGCAGACAGTTTCAAAGTGGATATGCCACTACATCAATTTCAGCTACTTGCACCATGGTAAACCTGTGCCCAAGGGCATTAGGTCTCATTCCACCAGAGCTGCAGCTACTTCAGCAGCCTTTCTAAGGGGAGTACCAACCAAAGACATTCTAGAGGCTGCTACTTGGAGTTCTGTTCACACCTTTACAAAGCATTATCATTTGCCTCTCTACTCTAAATCCAGGGCAGACTTTGCCACTGAAGTTCTGCAGGGCCTTATAGCCGCTCTGAATACTGTTTAGCTCCAGCCTCCCAATCATAGCTTTGGGATTCTACCCAAATGTAATGACTGCAGCAGTGAAACATGAAGAACATAGTACAGTTGTGTATACTTACCATAAATGTAGATGTTTGAGTATATTCACTGTTGCAGTCCAGGTTACCCTCCCGCCATCCCCCTGTCATTCTGGAGTTTAACTTTCCTTCTCTATCTTCTACAATCTATGTGGTGTATTTACTTGTAGATGAAGGTAAAGTTTATATTTATGCATGTATATATATATATATATATATATATATATATATATATATATATATATATATACATATTTTTGCTACCTTTTTGGGGTACCTGACATCGGGGGCAAGAAAAACTAAAGAAAATGGCATCGGCTGCATGTTTTATACCCCTGATGACCAGACATCATGGAAGAGGAGATAGCAACGGATGCAGGACCCAAGACTTTGGAATTCAGGATGACTGAGGGCAACCTGCCAGCAGATTACCCAAATGTAATGACTGCAACAGTGAATACACTTGAACATCTACATTTATGGTAAGTGTACACAACTGTACTTTCCCCTGAACACCAAATGAAAAGTTTCTTCTAACAATCCCTTCTGCAGTCTATCCATGTATACCAAGCACTCTCCTGACCATCAAATCAAACATTTTCCCAAGCAATCTCCTCTGCAGTCTGTTCCTGTATGCACAATCATTCATCTGACCAACAAATGAAACATTTCGCACAATTACCTCATTTGTAGTCTGTTCATGTATGCACAAGCACTTCCCTGACCACAAAATGAAACATTTCCCCCAGCAATTCCATCTGCAGTCTGTCCAGGTGTGCAAAAGCACTCCCCTGACCACAAAATTAAATATTTCCCCCAATGATCCCTTATACAGTCTGTCCATGTATGGGCAAGCACTCACCTGACCACCAAATTAAACAATTCCCCCAACAATCCCTTCTGCACCTTTCCATCTAAGCACAAGCTTTTATTTTTTTGGCAGATTTAGTTGCTGCCTGATTTTTATTTGGTCTATATTAGAACATCGAAGTTTCAGAACTTCCAATATCGACACCTACTAACCGAAAACTGATAAGACCAAAAATTGAAAACAGCAAATTTTTTACTAGGGAAAAAATTTGCTGATCCAAAACACATACACACAACACAAACACACCAAACAAACAGCAATCCACGCACATACACCTAAAATTTTACATCTAAACCTACACTAAACTGTACATACACCACTATCTACCCACTTACCTTAACCCAAACCCTAACCCTAAGTTCCGCCACTATCGCAAACACACCTCACCCGTGCCCTAACCCTAACTCACCTATCCCACCCTAACCCTCATGTCCACACATTTGTACACTTACCTGACCCAGGCCCTAACCCTAACTCACCTATCCCACCCTAACCCTCACATACACACAATCGGACACTTACCTGAACCCGACCGTAACTTTCCACCGCAGAGCTGAAAATAGCGAAGCGATAGGAACGGACAACCAAATTCTTTCCTAGGGAAAGAATTCAGTTATCTAAATTTTTGCTATTTTCAGCTTTCGGTTAGTAAGTGTCGATATTAGAACATTCGAAGTTCTGAAACTTCGATGTTCTAATATAGACCCATTTTTATCTACTTCTGGTATAATTTCCATTCCCACTTGACACTGATATGCTTCTGCTAAATTAAGCAGTGACATCATCTTAGACTCATTCTCCTCATGTTTTAAAACTTTCACTACATTTGGCTCTTGCGAGTTCAGCAGATGTATGCAGTCCTATGATTGCAGATCTATACATGTAATCAATTTCGAGGAGGCCCATACCTCCTTCAGAATGGAAAATATATAGTCTTGGTATACACTGATTTTTATAAATCATTTCATAAGCATTAAACATCATTCTTGTTTTCCTGACCAACTGATCCAACACCTTTTGGGACCAGTCAATCACTCTAAAAATGTAAGTCAGGACAGGAAGAGCAAATCAGTTTACATCTTGAACTTTATTCCTAGATGTCAGCATGCTTTCGGTATTAATTTTAGTCTTCTAAAATATTCCTTACTATGTTTTATTCGCATTTGTTCATGTTCTATTGTTGGTCCCTCATCAGTTCCCAAATATTTATACACTCCCTACACTAATTAATAACCCACCCCTCTCTAGTTATAAGCAAGCCACACAAAAATCTCCACACTATGCCCCCACAGATCTTCACAACTACTTCTACTACTACATCAAAGCCATTTTACTGGCTAATACAACCACTGCTCACTATCCATCTTCTCACAGCCTATGAATTTCAAGATGTCCAGGGCGCTCAATATCCCAGATCCAAAATCAGTACTCCCAATCCAATAAACAACCTTAGCCAATTACTACCCTATTTCTCAGCAAACTCTTCTAATGCAAAAACTCAACATCCCATTAGAACCACATATATTAACCCTAGAACTAAAAACTATCACAAGCTCTTATTAAAACTCCAGAGATTTTCCATTAGATTACTACCTAACCTCATAGTGGATGGTGACATCCACCCTAACCCTGGCCCAACCCCACGTGCTGTTATCAACTCCACAAATAACACCCTTACTAGCCTGCGAAACTCAAATAATACCTCCAACTCACCCCTAGTGTGTCACCTAAACATTATAAGTATAAACAAGAAAATTCACTGTTTACATGCCCTCCTGGATGTGCACTCCCCTGATGTACTATTCCTTTCCAAAACCTAGCTCAAACCTACTACCTCTGATAATGAGGTTATACCCCTAGGTTACAATATATTAAGACTTGATCACGTTTCTAGGAAAGGGGGGTAGCCATCTTGTATAAAGCCACACTAGAAGTATCCAAAACTAGTACTCCACATGCCTTGATAACTGACAATGCAGAAATACTCATCACTAAGGTCCAAATCAACAAACACAAATCTATAAATATTGCATGTATCTATATTCCCTCAGGTAATAACACAAATACCTTGGAGTAAAGATGATATCTTGTCTCAACCATATAAGTTAACCGTTACAAACTGTATGTGTTTCTCCCACATCAGATGTAATTTCTCACTATTTCATACTCAGCTAATAATTTCCAAATAATTCTTATGTGTATTTGAGAAAATTGTGAACTTGTGTGACTATATTCTTAAACAAATGTTGATTTTATGATAATTCACTGTAATAATTTCACTGTATTTATACTTGTTATGCATGTTTCGAGCTTTTCCCCCAGGCCTCCATTGAAAATGGACCTGTATCCATAGGTTCATAGGTTCATAGGTAGGTACTAGGCTACTGGCCCAAGGGCCTATAAAAGCCTAGCCAAAAAGGTACCCTGGCTTTCGCCACCCAAGATAATTATTTTCCTGTGCCCCTGTCAAGCAGAGCTACAGAGGTGATCCCCAAGGAGAATTTCCTATTTCCCATCCAATCATCAAGATTTTTTTGAAGAGTGCTAATGAGGATATTTGTTTGATATAGATAGGTAGTTTGTTCAAGAGTATGGGAAGTCTATGGGACAAGAATCTATCCCTCCAGCATGTTCTGTTTATTGTGGTGACACTGTTTAGGTCCTTAGAGTGTTTAGCTCGGAGGGATTGGGATTTCTTTAAGTGGAGCATGTCCAACAGCTCTGGGTTTGACATAGCTTTGCATGTTAGGCAGAGATCACCGCTGAGTAGGCAATATGCAACGGAGTAAAGCTGGAGTTTTTTGTGATGGTCTGCATCTGTTTGAGGCAGTAATCCTCTCTGTGAGGTATTTCTGCAGCCTTTCCAGTTGTTGTAGATGTCTTGTGAGGTACATACCAAAAGGGGCATTGTACTCTATAATGGCTCTAATGAGTGACGAATAGAGGGGAACAATGACCTCTTTTTTCCTGGATGAGACACCTTTTGTGATGAGGTGTGTCACGTAGAAGGATTTCCTAACTACTGTGGCAATGTGATTATCAAAGGAGAGACTACTGTCCACCTGTGTCCCAAGGTCTCTTATCACACTTCCAGTGTTAAGTAGACTACCACCTATGTGGTAGCTCATGGGTGAAGAGTTTTTACCAAAGGGGGTGACAATGCACTTTTTAGCATTGAGCTTGAGGCCATGGCTTTGACACCAGGCATCTTTCTCAGTGAGGCCCTTTTGTAGGATGTCCACATCGTTAGGAGTTTCAATTATGGCTTCTAGTTTGCAGTCATCTGTGGAATCCATTAGCCAAAGACCTTCTATGTTAGCATGTACTTCAGAAAAGTAGATACCAAACAGGAGAAGACCCAGGACTGAACCCTGTGGTACTCCACTTCTCACTGGTCTGAAGTCAGATTTGGAGTCTGCTACTTTCACAGTGTGGGTTCTGTTAGTGAGCCACATGGCAACCCATCTGGTGACATAGGGATTTATATCTAGTTTAGTGAGTTTATCTATAATTCCAGAGTGGGGGATGGTGTCAAAAGCCTTAGCGAGATCTAAATAGGCTGTGTGAACCACCTTACCCTCGTCTATGGCTTTGGTGACTGCTTCAAAGAAGTCAGTCAGTCTTAGGAGACCTGATCTGCCTTTTACAAACCCAAACTGGGTGGGGTCCAGAGTTTGGAGATTACCAATGTCTTTGCTTAAATGTTCCATGATGATAAATTCCATGGCCTTGCAGACCAGGCTTGTTAGGCTAATGGGGCAGTAGTTCTCAGGGTCCTTGGTGGCTCCCCCTTTGTGGAGTGGGATAACCGTCGCTGTGCGCCATTCAGTGGGCACAAAGCCTGAGGTGATGCTATGATTGAACATGATGCTTAGGTGGGGTGCCAGATCATTCTGTAGTTCATGTAGAACGTAGCCTGGGATGTTGTCAGGTCCCATGGATGCTGTGTTCTTGGCTTTGGAGAGTGTGGTTTTTACCTGTGCAGCCATGATTACTGGAACTTTGCATTCTTCTGCATTCTCCAGTCAGACTTTCCCAGTTAACAAATGTAAAATAAATAAATAAATAAAAAGTTCTTTAATATCACATTCCTGTGCCAGGCTGATGTTTTCTTGGTGTTGTAGCTTTCCTGCTTTAAATGTTGCTTTTGCACATTTATCAAGACCAAATGGCATTCAAGTTTTGACCACTTGGAGTTGTTCTTTGAGTTCCTTATCTGATGAACTATACAATTTTAAATAATCCACACAAATAAAATGAGAAGTCTTTACTATTTGCTATTTTCTCAGAGCTAAATTGTAGCCATGAACTAATCTGTTAAGTAAATAGCTAAATGGGTTCAAGGTAAGACAAAAGAGAAGCAGTGACAAAGAGTCACCCTGGAATATCCCTTTCTGAATTTTTATCTTTGAAATAATAATTAGTCCTTTATCATGGCTTATCTGTAAAGTGGTTTGTCACTGTTGCATGGTCGCTGTAATGTAATCAATCAGTGTAGGGTGCATCTCATACAGTTTTAAGCACTCTTTTATCCATGAATGTGGAATACTGTCAAATGCTTTTTTGTAGTCTATCCATGCCATAGTCAGATTCTTCCCTTTTACAGTTCTCTGTTATGACTTTATTTAATAACAAATGATCCTATATGGCTTTCTTTGTTACCCTTTTGTTCAGCTGCCATGATTAAAACTCATGTTTCCCTTGTTGGAAGCATCTAATGATAGTGTAAATGATGTGCCTGGTTTTCTGAAGGTCATGCAATAGTCATTCCAGTGAGTGTGATCCCAAAATATTTTGAACAATAGCTTCTGCATTGATGTACACCTACCTGGCCAATTTAACTGCAGAATCCAAAATGTTATAGGAAATATTGTGCTTAACTGCAATTATCTTAAGTTCAGGTTCTTCATGGTTTATGTTCCTTGCCCACTTTGTCATGAGGTGACTGGATTTTGCTTGTATTATAGCAGTCTTATGTTGTTCAGTTGCCTCATGGCATGTGACATTGTTTCTTACACCGTGGGTGACTAGGAATTCCTTTTTTGCAGCACCTGCAGAATGTTCAAACATCCTGCCACTTGCACATTATCTTATTGGTGACAGTCTATGATGAACTGCTACTGTCTTCATTATTGAATTGTACTTACCTGATGTACAACACATTTTGCAAAACCATAACAAAATTGTCATATGAAAGAACTGGCTGGACATTGGCACGTGAAAGAACTGGCTAGAAACTGGTACTGGCATGCAAAAGAACTGTCTAGAGACTGGCACGTGAAAGAACTGGCTAGAAACACTGACAATTGAAAGAACTAGCTAGACACTGCTGGCATGTGAAAGAAATAGAAGTTATGTTCTTACCATAACGTTCCATGTTAGTTGTCTTCTTCTCGCCTTCTTCTTGCTGGATGGGTTTCACTCTAAAGCTCGAGAGTTGGTTCCACCGGCTCGAGGCTCCCCTTATATCCCACAATGCTAGGCGAGAGTTACCTCAGATCTCGTTTGTAAGCTAACCCCAGCTTATGATAGTAACAATATAAAACAGAATAGCTATAACAGAGTCCACCTCTAACAACAGGAAGAAGAAGGGTGACCTACATCCTGAAACAAGAAATATGCATAATAGCATATAGCTAAGAAAGAGGTGGTAGAAAGAGAGGTCACGATCACAACTCCTCTAGGTCTGTCCAGGCCAGGGGAAGGAGGGGGGAAGAAGAAGGCGAGAAGAAGACAACTAACATGGAACGTTATGGTAAGAACATAACTTCTATATGTTAAGTTGTCTATCTCATTCTTGCTGGATGGGACCGCCCCTAGCACCTTGTCCCGGTGGCCTAACGGAACAGACTCCTGAGAACAGTGGAACCAAAATTAGCTCTATGCCTAGAAGCTAAATCCAACTTATAATGGGAAATAAAAGTGTGAGGAGTAGCCCAAGTAGCCGCTGCACAAATGGTGTCAATAGGCAGTCTGTCTTGGAAGGCTAGAGAAGTAGCCAAAGCTCTGGTGGAATGGGCTTTAGGTTTATTAGGCAGTTTTGGTGTCTAATCTCATAAACAAGGGTAATCAGAGATGTTAGCCATCTGGATAAAGATACCTTTGAAACTGGAAGTCCCTTTCTGCTTTGAGACAAACAGCTGATCAGATTTTCTGAATAGTTTCGCCCTGTCCAAGTAGTACCTTAATTGACGATGAACATCCAGGTAGTGTAATTTTGTTCAGACCTATTTGAATACTCGGAAAAGACAGGGAGGTCAATGCATTGGTTTAGATTTGATGTTGAAACCACCTTAGGCAAAAGGACGGGTTAGTTCGTAAGGAAACTCTGTCCTTATGAAATACAAGGTAAGGAGAACGACAACTGAGTGCTTGAAGTTCTGAAATTCTTCTAGCTGATGTGATAGCCACCAGAAAGAGAGTTTTCCATGATAATAACTTTAAGGAACATGAAGCTGCAGGTTCGAAAGGGAAAGAATCAAAGAAGCAAGAACTAAATTTAGGTCCCAAGGAGAAGGAGGATTTCTTACAGGAGGTCTGAGAAGAAAAACTCCTTTCAAAAAGGCTTTGCAGAGTTTGTGGGACATTAGGGCAGATTCAGAAATACCCACATGGAAATTAGAAATAGCTGCCAATTGAACCTTAAGAGTAGATGGAGATGAACCTGCATGGAAGAGTTCAGCTAGAAAATCAAGGACTAGTTGGATGGAAGCGGTGAAAGGATCTATGTCCTTTCCTTGTGCCCAATATGAGAAGCGTTTCCACTTACTCAAATAAATCTTTCGAGTGGAAGATTTATGGGAAGCTATCAAAATATCTCTAACAGAGTGAGATAATTGAGGAAGCCTGGCTACGGTTGGAAGTGGAGGAACCAAGCAGTGAGGTTCAGAGAGGGAGGGAGCGATGAAACTGACCCGACTGATGGATCAAAAGATCTGGAACTAGGTCCAGATTCCACGGTCGCCCAAAAGAAATCGATGTAGAAAGGGGAACCACACTTGTCGAGGCCAGTAAGGAGCAATGAGGATCAATGAGGCCTTCTGAGCGATAGCTTTCTGTATTACTTGAGAGATCAGTGGGAAAGGAGGAAATGCATACAGAAGTCCCCGGGCCAAACTTGGACTCCTGCTGGGTTGGCCTGGTAAAGGGAATAGAGTGAAGTACTCTCTGCACTTGCTGTTTTGGGGAGTAGCAAAAGATCGCAGCAAGGCTGACCCCACTTGAGAAATATCTCTCACTACAGAGTCTTTCAGAGACCACTGTGAGGCATGAGAATAGCTCTGCTCAACTTGTCCGCAATGTGATTGGACTTCCCGGGATGTGCGTTGCTATCAGAAAACGCTGAGAAGAAATCGCCCATTGCCACAGTCTGAGTGCTTCTCGACACAGGGGTATGATCTGGTTCCGCCTTGTTTGTTGATGTACCACACTACAGACATATTGTCTGTCTGGATTGCAATCGCTCCCAAGGGAAGAGAGTCTTGAAGGGCTTGCAACGCTAAAAGCACTGCTCTCATCTCCAGAACATTTATGTGCAAGTGGCATTCGCTTGGTTGCCATGTGCCCTGGACTGTCCTGCCCTGATAATGCCCCCACCCGATCAGGGAGGCATCCGCTGTCAGAGTAGCAACCGGAGGAGGTGGAACAAATGGTCTCCCCAACAGGAGCTGGGGAAGACATCCACCACATGAGATGCTTTTGCACGCTGATCATAATGGTGTGAGACATTGGAAGTTCCTGGTATGACCATTGAGAAAGAGCATCCACTGAAGGATCCGCATGTGGTATCTGGCCAATGGGAGGAGAGGTATGGCCGCTGCCATGATTCCCAACACCTTTAGAACTAACCTGGCCTTGGCTCTGTTGTTGTTGAGAAGAAGTGACACCAATCTTTGAATGTCTGATATCCTTTGGTTCGTTAGTGTTGCAGACATGTTTACAGTATCTAAATTTGCGCCTATGTAGGTAATAGTACGACAAGGCGACAAAACAGACTTTTCGCAATTTATTGAGATACCCAGTTCTTGACAGATGCGAAAAGTGTAATCTCTGGCCATCAAAAGGAGATGCTTGGTGGGAGCTGTGAGGAGCCAGTCGTCCAAATATGGAAACACCTGGAATCCTTGTCATCTCAGGTGAGAAGCTACCACTGCCATGCATTTGGTAAACACCCGGGGGGCAGTGGTGAGACCAAAGGGCAGGGCCCTGAATTGAAAATGACTGGTTCCCAGCCTGAAGCGGAGGAATCTTCTGGAGCGCCTGTTCATTTTTATGTGATAGTACGTGTCCTGAAGGTCTATAGAGCACATCCAGTTTCCTTTTCCCAACAGGGGAAGAATGGATTGCAGCGTGACCATCCGAAATCTTGTTTTCTTGACCGATCTGTTCAAGATACTGAGATCCAAAATTGGTCTCCAGTCCCTGTTTTGTTTGGAACTAAAAAGAACCTTGAGTAGATTCCGATCCTAGTTGGTCTGCTGGCACTGGCTGAATAGCTCTTTTGCAAGCAGTTTTGAAATTTCCAAAGCTGCTATATCCCTTTGAGCGGTGGAACATCTGGAAGGGATTTTTGACCGACTTGGAAAACGAAGAAAGGGAATAGAATAACCTTCGAAATGATGGACTGTACCCATTTGTCTTTTGTCAAGGATAGCCAGGCTTCTGGGTACAGTGACAATCTTCCCCCGACTGCCTCCGAAGATGGGCAGCCGGGCAACACCTCAGGGATGCTGAAAGGGCTTATCGGAAGACGCTGGTTCTGCGGACCCCTCTGCCTCTAGGGCGACGTCTACCATTGTTGTTCCCCTCTGCCTCTGGCGGGAACCGACTCTAAAGGCAGGCGAAGTCCCTTGAGATTGTTTACGGAACCACATCTTTCCCCTTCTGACCTTTGGGGTAAGGGCAGAAAGGGTCTTGCCATCCGCCACCTAGTCAGGGTTTCTTTCACTTGTGGACCAAAGAGATGATCCATCAAAAGGGAGTTTGTGAAAGACGCCTTGAAAGGTTATCCAGGCGTGCCTACGTAAGGCTACCCCTGTTCCTGCCGCATAAGAGAGGAGGCGATGGAGGAGTTGGAAATAGAATTAGGATAGCCAGCTGCGTGTTCATTTTTCTTGAAACCCGCAGCTGTAGGGTCATTTCACTCACTTCTTTGATCAAGTCCCTTTGAAGACGAAAGTGAAATGGCACAGGTAATTCAGCGAACGCATAGTAAATGTCGCTGAGGAGAACATCCGCCTATCCATGGACCTAGATTCCTTGTTAGGTGGATGGACAGGCACTGAAGGATCAGCCAGTTCCTTCTTTGTGGCGGCAGCTACCACCATAGCATCCACAGAGACTCCTTTTGATAAAACTCCTTGTCTGCTGGAGCTGTGATGAATTTGGAGGGTCTCCTGGGAGTGGGGTCCACTGAATCAGGAGCCGTCCATGCCTTTTAGCAACCACCTGCATGAGGGGTCAAGGGGGACACCCAGGAGGTGGAAGGACGAGAGCCAAACGCCTCAAGATACACAGATTCGGGGTTGAGGGCTGGCCAATTTCCCTCTGTTTAAGGATCTCCAGAATGTCTGCAAATGAGACATCTTCAGAAGGGGAACGGGGAACCCTCAGAATCATCCAGATCTGTGTCGGACGTGATAGACTCAGGTGAGTCAATGTGCTTCCTCTTGCACTTCCTCTTCCGAGGGCTCTTCTGCCAAATCAGGAGAGGCCTCGAAGAGGATGAAATCCCACAGGGGCTCCTGAGGAGTTGGCTCTCTGCGGTCCGGGATGAGGGAGTGAGTGACTTACCCTGAGGCAGCATAGAGGGAGGGGCTGACGGAGCCGACTGTGGAGTAGAGCTAGGCTCTAACACACTCCGCATGACCTCAGCACCCCTGTCAGGCAGAGCCAGAGGTCCCTCGGCACCGACAGTGATGGCTCCGAGGCCGATGTCGGAGCCGAACTCACCAGCGCCGAAGCACCGAGAGGGAGGGGGTCGGACAAGGGTCCGATGCCACTCACCCTCGGAAGTCCGCCGAGATTCCTCCATGGAAGAAAACGGAGCCGACGACGGAGCCGAAGACAATTGTCTCGGCCCGAGGTGACCACAGTCTCACCCGGCGAGCTCAAGAGAGTCGGGAGGAAGGAGTTGATGGACGGGACAGGCACCGACTGATGAGTCGGGCTCTGAAGCATCTGGGCCAGTGCCTCAGACTTGAGTAGTCGACTCACCACCCTCTGAAGGTCATGATCAGACAACCTCGATGACCTAGAGGAATGAGACCTTGGCTCCGTTCAGACAGCAGGGGAGATCCTGGAGCCGAATGAACGGAGCCAAGAGAAGGTGACCTAGACCTCTTTCTGGTTGTCGGCTCAAGATCTTGTCGGAGCCGACACGGTACCTCGATAACCTCGGCCGGCCGAGGAGCCACAGAAACTGTGGACTGAGTCATCGGCTCCAGCCGGAGCCGATAAAGGCAAGGTTGAACAACCTGAGGTCTCGGCTCAGAAGCCGTGGAGGGCTTCCCTGTTGAGACAGACAGGGAATCCTCAGGCTTCAACAAGCCTCTCAATATGAGCTTGTTTTTCTTTCCTGCAGGACCCTGGGGCTGAAGCCATGGCAGACAGCACAGGAGTCCTGCAGGTGCAAAGGCCCCAGACAATAGAAGTGTGAGCGCCTGTCAGAGACATTTTCTGACAGCACGCATCACACTTCTTGAATTTAGACATAGCCTAACTGGTGAACACAAACACACACTCAAACACACCAGTTATACCCTGTCAAAATAACAACTATATTAAAATATACTAAAAATAAGTACAATAAACAGTAGTACACTACACAAACACTGGAAGGCCAAGGCCCAAGGGAAGAACTAAAAGTTCTTTTGACAAGAAACGGAAGAAAATAGGTTCGGGATAGAGTTTAATAAACTACACTAATTTAGGAATAATTAAACTAAAAAGGGGAAACAAGAGTAACTTTTATAGAAAAAGCTAAAACTTACCAGGAACCGGTAGAATAACCAACCTCGAAGCTGTAGCGGCAAACGAGATCTGAGGTAACTCTCGCCTAGCATTGTGGGATATAAGGGGAGCCTCGAGCCGGTGGAACCAACTCTCGAGCTTTAACCCATCCAGCAAGAATGAAGGCGAGATAGACAACTTAACATCTGGGTATTCAACGACACATGAAAGAACTGTCTAGACACTGTCACAGGCATGAGAAAAAAACTGGCTAGACATTGGCATTTAAAAGAACTAGCTAGAAATATTGATGTTTTAAAGAACTTGTTGGAAAAACAAAGCATCTGAAAACTTTCTTAAAAACATTGGCATCTGAAACATGAAGCAGTTTCTAAAGTAGTTGTATGATATAGATTTATGGAAGACCTGAGGAATGGAAGAGAAGGGAATTAGTAACATTACAAACCATTTAAAAAGGGACAATAGGTAGTGAAGTAATGAGGGACATTTTGGCCATCGAAAAACTTGACATTAACACAGCTGATGGCCATACCTCTCAGCCTCTTGGGAGCAAGAAATCTGATCAAAAGCAAAAATAATGGAGGTTGGGGATAAAAGCCCAAAATCTGGGACAGATTTTAAGTATTGCTCTTACAAACTCAGGAATTTACTAGATTATGCATTAGCGTGAATCCTCTGAAATATATAAAGTCTGAAGCTTGTTCTCAAACTAATGACATTAGTGACTTCAAATCCTAATGATTTGCCAGAAAACCCCAAATTTTGTTGACAACAGACCAAAAATATGAGGCAAAAAAATGGGCATTCTGCAAAAAACAGAACCATCAATTCTGAGCAATGTCCATAGCAGTTGTATGCCCCTGCAGCAGTAAAACATCTAAAAAGAGAAAAAAAGACACCTCCACAAACCATGCAGCTTTGATTTGTTGCCATAGTACAAAATACATTCTAAGCAGGTTGGGAAAAAATGTTTCAAAGCATTAATAGTGATGGTTTACCTTGCACAACAAAGAAAAACATGATATGACACCAAGACAGACACAAGGCAATCCACTACTACAATACCTATACTACAGTTCACTGCTGAAGATGGCATTGTGTATACACATTATCACCTGTAAAAGCAAACTGTCTTGAAACAAGCACAATGATGTCTATTAGTAGAACACCAAATGCATTATGTTTACCACTGAACATGCACCAGTAAAGAAAGTTATATACATATTTTTACTTTAAAGTACTTCTTGCAAGTCATCACTAAACAGCCACTCAAAAATTAATTAGAATGCACAGCAGTCCCCATGGACTCCATTTACCTCTGAACACAGCAACTAAGAAAAAAAAAAAGAAATAATAAACCTGTAGCACTAATTTACCCAGCAAAACAATGAAATAAGATGCCCAACAGCAACACAGACACATTCACACTATAATCAAAGCAGAACATTTTAAACTTATTGAAGACAGCATTAAAAGTAAAATATACACATTCCCGCCTATAAAAGCAAACTATCCTGAAACAGCCATAATAGCGTGCACCTAGAAGAATACCAGCTGCACTAAATTTGCCTCTGAACATGTCCCTTCAAAAAATAAAGTTATAGACAGAAACATTTTCACTTTTAAAAGTTGTTCTTATGTCATCGCTAAACAGCCACTATAAAAAGTATCAAAAGAAGTACGCCTTAACTTCTTAAAGATAGCATAAAAATAAATTATACACAGTTCCACCAAAAAAGTACAAACTGTCTTGAAACGTTAACATATGTGAAGGCAAAGTACCTTAAAACAGCCACAACAACACTAAATATATCAATTACACTACATTTATCTGTGAAGATTGACCCCACCAGAAAGAAAACATCTATACACACATTTTAACCTTTAAAAACTACTGCTTCCAAATCATCCCAAATCAACCACAACAGATATATATATATATATATATATATATATATATATATATATATATATATATATATATATATGCACACACACACAGATGTGCGCACACATACATATGTACTTTTTATAAATCTCAGAATAACCATTAGATAGATTTAAATACTCTACTGTGCATTCCATTTACCTCCAAATATATAAAAAGTAAAAATTGAAAAAAAAACACAATATTCCTACTTTTTTAACAAAGCTAGAACCATAAAATACTATTTGTACTTACCACTACAAACACAGTCTTTGCTGGGCTGGCTGACTTGCCTGCTGGAGTGGCTGGTTGGCTGTATGGCTTCCCTGCTGGAGTGGTTAGCTGCTTGAATAGCTAGCTGGCTGGCTGTGGCTGCTGGAGTGGCTGGCAAGCTGGTTGGCTCTGACTGCTGGAATGGCTGGCTGGCTGACTGGCTGTGGCTGTTGGAGTGGCTAGCTGGATGACTGGCCTACTGGCTCTGGCTGCTGGGGTGGCTGGCTAGTTGGCCTGCTGTGGCTGTTGGAGTGGTTAACTGGCTTGCTGTGGCTGCTGGAGTGGTTAGCTGGCTTGTTGTTGCTGGTGGAATGGTTAGCTAGCTGGATGGGGCTGCTGGAGTGCCTGGCTAGCTGACTGGCTTTGGCTGCTGGAGTGGCTGATTGGCTCTGGCTACTAGAAAAACACAAATCTCAGTGTTTTAGCATTATCGGCTGTAGAAGAGCTAATAAAAAATAGTTTTTAGCAGGGCTCTTTGTAGTGCTTTTCCTGCCCCAATCCTCACATCTTTCTTGAATTGCAACCTATTGCTGCATGATTTACAACATCTAGACCTAACAGGGAATAGCGCTGCCTGCAGGTCTGGGTTGATGACATAACCAAATTACCATGGAAAAGCTGGAAGAAATTGTGGCTTTTCCATGGTGATTCTGCATGATCAAAAAGTAGGATTTTTCAAGTCACACTGATTTACACAACTGGCAAAACGATAAGGCAGCTCAACCTGTGAGTGTCCTGCTGGTAATGGCACAGGTGGCAACCTTACTATACAGTAAGCATCACTGTACTACACATAATAGGGCAAATGGCTGATAGTAAATGCAAGTGCCACCTTCTTCCTTTATTGCTTTCCCTTCAGATTGAAATACTGCAGATGTTGCCTTGTTGTTATGAAAAAAATGTGTGTGTGTGTGTGTGTGTGTGTGTGTGTGTGTGTGTGTGTATATATATATATATATATATATATATATATATATTATATATATATATATATGTGTGTGTGTGTGTGTGTGTGTGTGTGTGTGTGTGTGTATATATGTATATACTATATATATATATATATATATATATATATATATTATATATATATATATATGTGTGTGTGTGTGTGTGTGTGTGTGTGTGTGTGTGTGTGTGTGTGTGTGTGTGTGTATGTATATGTATATATATATATATATATATATATATATATATATATATATATATATATATCAATAAAACCTCTGCTTATAGCCTGCATGACAGTTTTAATGACTGTACCACTCTAGACAGGCCATGTTTCAGAAAAACATGTTGTAAAAAGTATTTCCAGAAGCTAATTCCAAGCACTAGAATAATCTCTCCAGCCATCTTAGAAGTCAGACTGACTAAAAGGTGTTCAGGAAAAAGGTACAAGAACTCGTAAATGACATCAGCCTGTGCCATTCTCACAGAGACACTGGCTAAGTGCCCCAGCACCATCTGCATTTTTTCTGTTCTTAATCCCATCTTTATTGCTATCATAAGTTACTACACTTAGCTGTAGTTCTTGCTCTCTTGTAGCCAGACAATTTCATTCCCTACTCCTGCTCTACCCGCCCTTCTGTCATTACTTGCTCTCACTTTCCTTTCCTTACAAATGTTATCTTTTAACCCTTATTTTTGTGCTACATCTCCAATCTAATTTTTCTCCCCATCTATCTTATTCTCTTATTTTATTTTTTTATGTTAATTCCATCTTCCCAACAAAATAGCTCCTGTCTAAATGTTTACTTGTTTTTGATTTATTTTTATTTATTTAAGTTTGTTTACTAGAGCACTGATCAACAATGACTAATTTCATACACAGCTCAGCTCAGGTTGTAGAGAGACAGCAAGTAATACAACAGTACAATATATATATATATATATATATATATATATATATATATATATATATATATATATATATACAGTATGGTAGACTACATAGGAGAATAAGCATGCAGTTCTAATGGGTTTATATACTAACTTTGTAATAAAAAATAGAAAGGGGTGAAAGATTAAGTAAAGAAGGCAGTATTAGATAAAAGGTGAAGTTGAAAAAGCTATGTACTTCCATAGAATTCTAATAATTACTGGAATAAATAATACTTTCAGATGCCTGAGTAATGCAAATATTTAGGTTATATGGCCTAACTTCGGGCATTTTACTATTGTACTATTCTCTGAGTGATGTGTTAATTCTACAGAGTTAAAAATAATTGATTATTCTTCTTTGTCAGCTTCTAATTACAGCTGTGCTTCCCTCTAGTCTTGGAAAGTGGAATAGTTTTGAATATATAGTTTGCATTATTTTCCTAATATTTTTGTTATAAATATACAGAGGAATAGCTAGGTTGAGGCAAAAGGGACAGTCAGCCATCCTGGGAACAACGTGTTACACGTCATGACTTAAGTAAGTAAAGTTGGGGGGGGGGGGTGCCAGACTGGGGAATGACTCCAGCCACAAGAATCTCTTCTGTCTATATATTGCAATAATGCACTGTCTTGTCTGCTGATATATGTGTCAGGGCTGAAGAGAGACCTTCCACCAGCCCACCTACCCAGCTAACAAATTCAAAATAAAATCATCGTCATCATCATCTTTCGGCTTTTCCCGTTAGGGGTCGCCACAGCGGATCATCTCTTTCCATTTCTTCCTATCCTCTGCATCTTGCTCTGTCACACCAACCGCCTGCATGTCCTCTCTCACCACGTCCATAAACCTTATCTTAGGCCTTCCTCTTTTCCTCTTACCTGGCAGCTCCATCCTTAGCATCTTTTTCCCAATATACCCATCATCCCTCCTCAGCACATGTCCAAACCAGCACAATCTCGTCTCTCTTGCTTTGTCTCCAAACTGTCCAACATGAGCTGACCCTCTAATATACTGATTTGTAATCCTATCCATCCTAGTCACACCGAGTGCAAATCTTAATATTTTTAACTCTGCCACATCCAGCTCTGACTCCTGCCTTTTTCTCAATGCCACTGTCTCCAACCCATATAACATAGCTGGTCTCATTACCCTCTTGTAGACCTTCCCTTTCACTCTTACTGGTACCCGTCTGTCACAAATCACTCCTGACACTCTTCTCCACCCATTCCACCCTGCCTGTACTCTCTTCTTCACCTCTCTTCCACATTCACCATTACTCTGAACTGTTGATCCCAAGTACTTAAACTCGTCCACCTTTACCAACTCTACTCCCTGCATCCTCACCATTCCTCTACCCTCCCTCTCATTTACACACATATATTCTGTCTTAGCCCTGCTGGCCTTCATTACTCTGCTCTCTAGAGCATATCTCCACCTCTCCAGAGTCTCCTCAACCTGATTCCTACTCTCACTACAGATCACAATGTCATCTGCAAACATCATAGTCCACATTCAAAATAAAATAAATATGTACAATTTGACTTTGTTTTTATTAAGCAAGAACTTATATAAATCTTTTTTTCATCATAAAGTTGTCTAACACCATTATGTGTTGTACACATCTTTCTGGTTAAAGAGAATGAATATTAATATTAAGTGGAAGGATTGTTTCAAAACAATATAAAGTCACACATCTGCAGAGTAGCAAATAAATTCTGTTAGGGACTGCAGTCAGAAAACCTTATCATTTAGAAGTGAAAATACAAGTATTAAATAGTAGTTGGCCAGCTGTTGTATTTTTTAAACACTCTGATAGCAACCCCCCACAGAAATATATACATACAAACCAATGTAGAATTAGCACAGTTATATATATTAGACCATCACTTAAATGTCTAAAATTCCATCAGACTACACATTTTGTTACAGAACTGGCTAAAAGTACAGCAACATATACACCCTTCCAAATGTAGGTCAGTTGTGTAACAGACAAAAACCTCAGTGTCATATCAGGGAATTTTCCAATGAGATTATAAAATTCATTCTTTATTGGGATGATTAATTTTTTTTTTTTTTTTTGCTTATCAAAGAAAATAATTAGCTGTATGTCTATTTGTTATCCCATAAAAAATTTTCCAAGAATTGTAGTCTGGCCATCATATTTTACAAACGAGCAAAAATTCGGGTCTATATTATAACATCGGAGTCTTAAAACTTTGAATGTTATAATATCGACCATAATTCAGTGAACGCTCAAAATAGCGAAGCAGCAAAACACAGAATATTTTCCTAGGGAAAGTATTCGGTGGGCCATTTCTGCGGCTTCGCTATATCCTCGACTGTGGTGCGAAGGTGATGGACCAAGTCAAGGTAAGTGTGCGAACGGACCGAGATAATGTGAGTGTGTGACAGTTAGGGACCTTAGGGATAGGGAGCAAGTAAGCTGAGTGTGCGATAGTTAGGGACCTTAGGGTTAAGGAGCGGGTAAGGTGAGTGTGCGATAGTTAGGGACCTTAGGGTTAGGGTTGGCTTAAGGTATGTGGATAGCTAGTAGTGTATGTATGGTTTAGTGTAGGGTTATGTGACGTGTGTATGTGTGGATTATGTATTTTGGTGTGCTTGTGCTGTGTGTGTGTATTCTTGGAACAGTAATTTTTTTCCCTTGGAAAAAAGTTGCTGTTCTGAGCGTTCGAGTATATCACATTTCAAGATTCCAAGATCGAGCTTATGGTGTTCGACATTTTGGAATTTTGATAATGTGATATAGACCCCAAAAATTCACATCTTATAGGTTCATAGGTTGGTAGGTTCATAGGTGCTTACTAGGCAACAACCAGGGCCTTTTTAAGCCTAACCATGCTTCCCAAAACCTCTGCCAAGTTCTGATACCCTTGAAAAGTATAAGCAGGGGTTTGGGAGATAAAATATTTACAAGAAGAGGCCTGGGAGATGACCCATTAACAGGCTGCCTGTGTCCATTAAAGACATAGGTGTCAAAATAGGGATTAATCCCTGTTCCCCATCCAGTTGTCCAAGTTACACATAAATTGGGCTGAGGAGGAACTCTGGTTCACATGGATGGGGAGCCTGTTCCAGAGATTGGGGTAGTCTCTGAGAAACATACCTGTCTGTCCAGCCGGTCCTATTTATTTCACAGGCAAGGTTTAAGTCTTTTGTGGATATGCAGGAGGTTCATCAGAGTGAGGTCTGACAATGCCCTGTATGCCAGGCATAGATCTCCCCCTCAAAAGCCTGTAGGAGACAGAATATAGGGATAGGGCCTTGAGGCAGTCTGCAAAGGACATTTTACTTACTCCTTGTATTCATTTAGTAAGGAACCTCTGTGGATGTTCCAGTTGTTGGATATGCCTGGTTAGTTATATACCAAAGGGGGCATTGTACTCAATGATAGGTCTGATGAATGCCACATACAGTGGAACAATGGCTTCCTTGGACTTAGGTGTCATACCTTTGTTTATAAGTTGCTCAACATAGAATGATGTCCTCACTACTGGAGACACATGATGGTCAAAGGCAAGATTACTGTCTATGTGTGTCCCTAAATCCCTGACTACTGGGTCAACTTTAAGGGGTGTGTTATTAGTATGATAGTTACCAGGGGTGGGTGACTTCCTAAAGGTTACTATTATGCATATTTGGCATTTAATTTTAGTCCATGGCTCAGACACCAGTTGTTTGTCTGTGTCAGCCCTTCCTGGAGAACATTTGTGTCTGTGTGGGATTCAATGATATCTCCTAATTTGCAATCATCTGCAAATTTAGTCAGCCAGAGATCATTGGCATTGGCCTTGACTTCAGAGAAATAAATGCCAAAAAAAGAGCAGTGCAAAGACGAATCCCTGAGAGACTCCACTTGTGACTGACCTCTTTGTAGAGGTGAACTCCCTAATTTTAATTTCCTGGGTCCTGTCTCTGAGCCAGTTGACTATCCAGCAGGTGACATATGGCTTTGTACCTAACCTCTTGAGTTTGTCAAGAATGCCCAAGTAGGGTATTGTGTCAAATGCCTTGGCCAGGTCAACGCATGCAGTGTGAACCATTTTGCCCTCATCCCTTGCTTTAGTGACCTTCACAAAGAAGTGCACCAGGTTGATTAGGCCTGACCTGTCCTTGACGAAAGCAAACTGGATTGGGTCCAGTGTCTGGAGGTTTACTATATCATTTCCATGATAATTCTTTCCATACCTTTACATGTAAGACTAGTGAGACTATTGGGTTTGTAGTTTCCAGAGTCTGTAGATAGCCCACCTTTGTGCAAAGGGGTAACTGATGCTGTTCTCCATTCATGATGCATGAAGCCTGTTTGGAGGCTACAGTTAAAAAGCCTGATATATCATGTTTCATGCTGTTTAGAAGGTATCCTGGGATATTGTCTGGTCCCATTGATGTAGTGTTCTTGGTATAGCAGGGGGAGTTATATTTGATGGTATTTCCTGAGGGAAGATTGAGGGGAGAGAGGGGTAAAGTTGGATCTCATTTGTTGGCCAGTAGGTTTGCTATATCTTCTTGCTCACTATGGGTGGCTGCATTTACAATGAGCTCTGCACACACAATTGTGTATTGCCTTTGAGGTTGCAGACATAGCTAAAGAATGCCTTGTGGTTGTCTTTGGCCTGAGAGGCCACATTTACCTCAGATTTCACTTCAGTAAACTTTATTTGTCCTCTGAGTTGTTTGTTTAGTGTGATGAGAGTGCTTTTGTCCTGCTGGGTGCTGCACCTCCTAATTTTTGCCATGATTATCTTCCTTCTTTTATACAGCCGATTGATTTTGTGATTCCACCAGGGTGCATTTCTTCCTGGTAGGTGCATCTGCATCTATGCAGCTATTAACATGCTTGTACAGGTTTTATGTGAACAGCTCTGTATAGACAGCAGTGTTCTCAAGGCTTATGTGGTCTTGAAATTTTGCCATGTTATTGCTTAATAGCAGGAAGTTAGCCTTATAGTTGTTTCTGAATATTCCAGGCATAGCTGGGGGTGAAGATTTCAATTATACTTCAAAGGAGACCATTTTGTGGCCTGACTTTACCAGGGAAGACATTACAGTAGGGTGTGTGCAGCACTGTCCCATATTAGTGAGGACCAAATAAAAATATGGTTGCACCCCTGATTGGTGTATTGACAATCTGTCCAGGGAGTTTGTGTTTACAAAATTCAGGAACCTCTGTTCCTATACATTTGGTGTCTTATAGGATTCCCACACAAAAAAGAAGCATGGTGGTCCAAGACTAATATGTCTTATGTACTCTGTTTTCTAGCATTTCTAGCATTTACCTCCTGATACTCTTAAAAGATTTTGTTGATGACACTCTCCTTGACTCTTTTGATAGGGATGGCCTGATAGAAAACATAATTTCAGTATTTTGACTTAATTCAGGAAGTGTGATTTAATTTTTTGACACATCTTTAGGCATTGTCATACTATTAGTCATTATGATTAATAGTCAACCCAGAAAGCTGTTGTTTGAAAAATAAAAGTCCATATTTCTCAAGGCTTTTTTTCCTAACTTCCAGTAATTTAATTATGGTTGTCTTTCTTTTATACACTGCCATTTTCTAAAGCATTTTTCCTGCACATATAGGAATTTGCTTAGTAGTCATAAAGAAAATACCTCTATTATAAACAAGCAAGACTTGAAAACAACATAACGTTCTCTTGACCTCCTCATTGCACATTGGTTTACATCTGCAGGCATGCCAAATTGTTGACAAGAGTTCCCCCTTAATCCTGTGCAGTTCTTTAAAAAGTACTGCTACATATATTGTTTATAATATATTCAGGTCCACATAGAAATGCACAGAAAATGTTAAAAGGTTCAACAAAAATGTAAGCAAACTTAGAACTATAATGAAATGCAGAGAGTTATGAAACTGCTATAGTGAAACATAATGCGTCTCTTTAATAGATCTCATGAGATAATAAATGCAACTACATTATTGAAGAAAGTTGTGGATGTGCACTTAACATACTCTTCACAATGGGTAAGGCAGGCTATTTATTCATACTTTGATCACTTCTTATGAAAGCCAAAGCATTTATATTAGAACATATTTTGTCAGTATGCCTTTTATCAATTAATACAAGCCTATGTTTGGACCCTTGGGGTCATATTTTGTTAAGTTTTTTTTTTAAATACTCAGTCCATACAGTCCATTGCAAAATGTTGGCTGCATTATACCCTCACCACATTTCACCACTGGATACATGCCTCTGCATGTGTGTGACAAATAAAGGCTGATTTAACTGCAGGTAGCTGTCAAATCACTGACAAAGGTTTTTTTTCTGAAATCCTTGTATAAAATATAGTTTTGAAAGGTAACATTATGGGGGGACTGAAGTGTCCCAAGGTTCCTTGAAAAAAATTGCGCAGTTGCACAGTTGAAACTCAAAAGTCTTGTTTTACCTGATCTTTTGGAAAAGTGAGTTGTTCCATTTAATTCTTTACCTCATGTTAAGGAAATACATTTTTATGTAGTTTAATTCTCTTTAACATTTGCTTAATATAAATGTTTTGTATATAGCCTATGATGTGAGGTATTGCCAGCTTTGCCAGGAGAAGTAGGGTAGTGGATGTGTAACATATGCCAGCATAGCTGGTTGGAGTTTTGTAAAGAATTATATGTCATTTTTATATCAAACTGTTTTGTATAGGTTCTTGTATTGAAAATGTATTTGTAAAGTTGCTTGTGTTAATAAAATACCAACAGTGGGTCCTGCTAGATAGAAAAGAAATACACCTGCATGCCAGACTGTATTGTAACTGTTGAAATTCGTATATTGCAACAGTGTATACTGGAAGAGAAGAGATTAATCTCAGTCCAGCTAACTTTGAAAAAATAGTCTGAAATTAAATTACTGGTTTTGGTCATAAAGATTGTATCTTACAGTTCTGATTGCAGCCAGAGACAAAATGTGAGGACCAGGACTATGAATCCTATTGTATTGTCCTTAGAGATGAACTAATTGCTACACTGGAAAGATGGAAGTTTCTAAAATGGTTTTATAGCTTCCAGATGCTATAACACATCTTAGCAAAGGTCTATGTATGTGTTTTATGTATGTTTTATATGTGTGAGATTCTAGTTCAGTTTCTTGTAAAAGGGGTAGTGTGGGAACCAGAGTCATATGATCAGATGTGATGTCATTCTGTAGCCAGCACTGAAACATTTAGATATTAGTGACAGATGTCACTTAGCTCTGAGCAGTCTGTTTTTAAAACCTGACAAAGAAGGACCACTCACCTACATCACCTTGCCTTGCTCTAGTAAGTGAACTAGGGACAGTAATTCTTTAGATCAGTCAGGAAAATATAGTGAGATTAGTTAAGTATTGTTTTCCTGTATCCATGTGAAGCTTTCCATCTGTGGTATTTTTAATAGTTGTAACCACAGGAAATGCTGTAAATAATACAAATGCCAAATTTAAAGAAACATTGTGTAATTAACTTACAGCCACTCACATTTAGGTTTTGATTATTTTAAGAGTTTGTAACAATACACCATTCTGATGAAGTTTCCATGGGTGAAATGAAAGCGCTTATTTGGTGTGGATATTTTTTATTAAACTGTATACCATATTGATGTGGCTTGGCTTTGTCTTTGCCTACAGGTGTATGGACCTTTACTGGCTTTATTTTTAATAGTTCCTGTGACTGAAACTCTGGTATTTGTTGTAAATAGGTATTCATGTTCTTTTATTGTTTATTATGAAATATATTTAAATGTTTCATTGTGATTGGTCTTTTAGAGAATATTTTAACTTTTGAGAGTACTTATATTTATTTAGTGACATGTGGCACTCTTGAAAGCCTTGCTGCATTGGTCAAACGCTACCATTTGTATTAGTATTAGTTTTACTGAGTATAATTAGATACCCTAGTAAGACCCTTAGAGTAGCTGACTTTGGAGTGTTCTGGTGGCAGTATTTACCTCATAGTCTGGGCAGAGGGGGCATAGCTGGTAAATTTGTGCCAGCCTTTCCCAGGTGTGTGTGAGAAAATCAAATCTCAAAGAGTGTGTTTGTCAGCTATTTGGAGCAGGAACACAGAGCACTAGTTTCACAGAGAGGGTGGTGGAGGACTTGACTTGGAACACTTGACTTAGGAGTCAGATCTACAGCTGTGGTCACTGTGGAGTCTTATTTGGGGCCTGGTGAGAGAGAGGGAAACCCAACCCCAGGACAGGAGTGTGTTCCCTGTGTGCTCTTAAGGGAAAGTGTGCTTGGTCAGAGAGCTGAATCTGGAAATAATGTGCCCATCTCTAATTATTTCACGTGAACGTCCCTTACCAGTGTCAGTGGTGAGGATTAAAAATCCTTGATTACTGACCTAGAGGAGAGAGTTCACATAGCCTATCACACCATGTACCTTAGAACAACTTAATAAAATTCCTCATATATATAGCAATATTAAAATATTGCTTTTCTTCTGCTTATTGGAAAATTTCCAGAAAGGTAAAATGTTTCATGGCAAATACCTTAACCAGCTGTTAAGTAAGTCTCCCTAACTTTCTTTTTACATTTATTACTTAATGGGACATCCTAATGCCATATGAAAAGGGAAGCATATTTAACTTGCTAACTCACAGACTCACACGGCCCAAGCAGAACAGTATTTTAAAGTTACAGGAGCAGGTTTTCAGCTGTACTAATTTCCCTAGGGCTATAAACACTATCAGTGAGCACCATCACTAGGTACTGGAATGTAAATTTAACACAAATGTATTTAGTAAAACATAGCAGTATGCATACTGCTGTAGAAACAATGCTTTCTGGGAACAGAATGACAGAAGAGCTAGGTGCTATGGAAGTTTACTACATGTGCATTCAAAATTTAGCATCCTTTTGGATAGTGACTTAATGGTGCACTTTATTACAGCCTAATGCTGATTTTGCATCTCTTGCAGAAATTTGGTGTACCTTGGTGTTTGAGTGCTCATCAAATGCATTCACTTGTTTTCTGAGTATTAAATTCTTGTATTACTTACTTCATTTGCTTGTCCTATTTTGGTTTTAATGTATGACAGGAAGTTCTAAATTAGACTTGGAAATATATGGATAATTTGGGGGACTGCATTTATGGATGCAGCCGACCTAGGAAGTAAGGCTAGGGATCATTCTTTGTTAAATGTGTAGCATTCAGCTGACAGCTCAGCAATGACTCATCTATGATTGGTAAGAGGTATATATTTGTACATTTAGCAAGCTGTTTTAGTAAGTCTGGGTGACATTTTTTGTTGCAAGTATAACAAACCCACTTAATAACTGTGTAAAATAGAGTACTATGACAAAGACCTCAAGTGGTCTTAGCGATAATTTGTACAATCAAAATATAGTAGTACATTTGAATAATGATGTCACAACAGGTCATGAATGCCATAACCTTATGGCCCATTACTGAACTTGTAAAGATAGGGAATTATGTACCCCCCACAGTCTAACAGATTTTAAATCTATCACTCCAGTGTGCCGTTGATAAGAAAATCTTCAGTCACTTGGACATATGCACATTAGTTAGTTAGATAGCAGAGTCATAATTCTTATTACATTCTTCATTTTCTGACAATATTAAGGCTTATTAAGCCTGCATCTTTTGATGGTATGATTATACACTGGTCCTGTGGTTAGGAATGTGTGGGAAGACTGAAATGGATCGGTTGCAGCGTTCATCAATTTCTATGATCTTCATGCACAGCAGATGAGTCTTCTTGACTCAGTTGTCTCATCTACTTGCTGGGAATTCCTTGACTGTTTTATATCAAAAAAAAAAAAATGATAACATATTCTGTTCATTATATTTGTTGAGTTGTGCTCTGACCTTATTTTATTATTATGCGTATTCACTAGCTCTTTTTCTATATGTTTCTATTGTTGTATTGTATTGCCTGACTATGTTTAAACTTTTATAATCATTGGAGCTTTTCTCCCCGGGCCTCTACTGAAAATGGACATGCATCCAGCTAGACTAGCCCGGTCAACAAATGTTAAATAAAATAAAATAAAATATCAATGGTACATTTTTCCCAAGCTTTGATAATATTTTGATCCCTAACCATTGGCTGTTTTTGCGGTGTCTAGTAAACACTCGCTGGCCTGTAGTAGGAATTTAATTTCGCTATCATTTGATATTTTCATGTCCCATCTGAAACAAGAGTTTTCTACTCAACAATAATATTGTAGCTTTAGTGTCACTGGCTAAGTGTAAATCATTACAATATGAAGCAGTAAAGCATCTGTCTTGTGTTGCAAGTACTTATCAAAGAAGAGCATTTCTTTTAACATATTGTTAAGTTTTCATACACATTTCCACCCATTTTATTTGTGAAAGAGCAGCAACTCTAGACACAAAATGTTCATTGCCATTTTTTTCATGAATGCCTAATTACTTTGTTTTCAAATAGTGGACAAATGTCTGACCATATTTCCAGGCAAGAAATCTGTTGCAGATATTTTTTCTTGGCACTGATACTTATTATCTTTGCATTCAAAGTGGACTCCATACAAATTATTTTTTTTGCTGTTGTTTTTATTTTGACCAACTGTACTATGTAATCAGTGTGATTATGAGCATTGTTTTGTGCCACTGTTAAAGATGCATCACTCTTCGGTGGTGGAGGAGACTTCCAAGGAAATTATGCATTTACTGTGCCTATCAATGGGTGCTACTTGCTTGCCATAAAGGCATTTGGTTAAAGACACTGAGGCTACTGACAGAAAAGACAAAGCACAAGTAATAATAGGGGAACTCTACTTTTTGTCAAGTGATGTTTAGTCATAATTTAAAATACTGTAACTGATATGCTGTGTTTTTTACATTACAGCTGATGCGCTGTGTTTTTACATTGTCAATATAAATTGTACATATTGCAGGTACTGTATTACCTTCCCCTAGGTTGCATAACAAAAATAAAAGGAAAAAGATGATCTTCCCTGGGATTCAATAATGTCTGCACTAAGTGTACACTGAGTTAACAGACAACACTTGCAGCTTTAAATACTGACAGTGATTCATAAAGGTTACTACAAAGTGTATGTTAGATGTACACAGTGTAATCTTTCTGAGTGACATGAAAGCACAAAAATGTGGTTCTTTTTAACATTTTACTTTACTTCTGAGTTTGTGCAGGGGAAAATATACATATGCATATATAACTGGAGTGCGGGGCAGTGGCCCTGTATTGGGGACAGGGTTTGGAGAGCATGTTTTCCCCTATGAAAAAGAATTGGAACTGTTCAGTAGCGTTATGTACAACTTTGTAATCCCTCATTTATTTGTAATGTAAATGTTTTGTTTACAATGTTTTGCCTAAAGGAGATCTTTTATTATAGACCCAAATAGTACAGGAATAAAGTTAGGAAAAAGTATGAGGTAAAATTATGGGACATGGAAAAAGAGAAATACCCAGTGTAACACAGAAAAGTTTCAAAACATTTAAATTTACTTAAAAACAGGCTGGTACCATTCAATGCACATGAAAACATTCACAACGGGAAAGAACAGAAGTGAAAAGTTAGACCTGCGTATTATAGGATTTTGGGTGGTGTCAGCAGCCTATGGAAGTCCTGCGTGTTGAGTTGCCCTAGTTTCAGTACTTTCAGGCCTACTTGTTCCTGCAGTCAGAGCTCTATGATATCAAATTGTGGAATTATATTACGTCATTAGACCATACTCTGAAGTAAAGATAAGACTGGAATGAGAGCAGGAGACCATATATCTTGACCACAGTAGAATCCCCAGTGATGGCTGCCGAATGCACAGATGTTATATCAACAAGGGTGGATGGACTTTGAATGTGTCATGTGGAAATCTGGCCTCCAGTCCTAGGGCCTATTGCAAGTCATCCCTGTGAACATTATGAAGTATAAACAGACAGCGTCTAAAACCACCATTAGCATATTTCAGGCTCACTCCTCTTCCACAAAAATTCTTCATTGCCAGTAACCTTACTCAAATGGGTTAAACTTCTATGTAATATTGCATGAATGGCCATGATACCAAGAAGAGATGAAGCTTATAGAGGGGTCATGTTGCCAAAGAAGAATAAACCAAAGCCTAAGCAAGTGGTAACTTGTAACAAAAAAAAAAAGCACTGGTTTAAAATGATGCTATAACTCATTAAGATGACATATGTTTAAGATAATAACAGCTTGGCATAAGGAGAAGTAATTTGGGAAGTAAGAAATGCAAATGTTATCACAAGAGTAGCTTTATTTATTTTTGAGATGACTAGGAGGCAGTTGAGTACTGTTATTTTGAAGACAGCATGTTATCTCAGTACTTATGATCTCTGTCTCAGAGCTCCAGTGTCGGCAGTTTAGTAGTGACCTCTGATAATGGCTTTGTAATCTGCATGACGTCTCCCTCTCTGGTTACTGTGGTTTACACCCACATCTTAAAAACTGTGGTGGACTAGCTATTCTAAGGATACTGATATATTTTGCACTTTGCTTGCCCTTGTGGCTTGGCTTGTGGGTAAAACACATCAGAAATTGACCATTTCACTTACGTGTTAACAAATTAAAAAAAGGAAAAAGTCTAGTAAGTCATTCAAGGCCTTCAAGAAATAAAGAACAGAAAAATAAAGTACAGACATATTTGTCATTGTTAAGATAAACTATGTAGATAAGCATAAAGGATAATCTCTACTTTTGCATAGGACAGTACCAAGTGAACAGATAGCTGGCAAAGACTGGCAAACAAGCAGTGTGTTAGCCATCCCATTACAGAGATGCTAGTGAAATGAAGTGTCTATAATTATGCCTTGCAGAAGCTTTGTCAGTCTTGTAGTAAGCATTTTTTCTATCCAGCCTAGTGAAGACATTTCTAGATGCACTAGTAAGTAGAAATGCCCCAAGAAGAAACAGATGGGGTAGAAGTGATTGAGCCAGTATTCATCTTGAGTCTGGTGTCATAAGTGGCTTAAGTCTGTGAAGCATGTCAAGTTTTTTGTTGCATTTCCATATGAGTTTATGGCAGTGTTCACTGAGTGCAGTTAGGCATCTAAAAGCATTCCTGCATATATGTTAGTGTTGCAATGATTTTGCAGGTTTGACCTTCAGTGGATGAAATAGATAGGATGGCAGAAGTGTGGGAAACATCATTCTAATTTTTAGCAGTTTGAAAAGGTCAGTTACATGTCTGCTGATGAGCATGCTAACTGGCACACCAGCGTTTACAGCAGATATATAACAGAATAACAATTCTTGCAGAACTGATACTTAAATGTTGTAATTCCAAGACCTAAAATACACAGAACTGCAAACTCATACTTTAGCAATCAAAAACATCATAGTCATAAAACATAGACCAGACACTGCAGGATGCACAATACTCGAAGAACTGGTCAGCAGAACACAGTGAGACATAATTTCAGGTTCTAGCAATATAGCTGTTATGATTTACTTCCACACCACAAATTCCGCTGCTGCTACTGGTGCTAGTACCCTCAGAATCAATTCTTTTTTATCATGTTTTTCAAGGCAAATTTGAATATTGGTGATTATACATCAGCTGCCAGATATAACACTTAATTTAAAGTGAAACTGTCTTCCTGTCTCATTTTTTCCCCATAGGGGCTGCATAAGTGTGTGAGATAAATTCATAGTTTACAATCAGTGGAGGTGAGTGCAGGGTTGCGGCACCTCCTAACCCAGGTAAGAATGCAAAACGAGATGTGTGCTTGTAAAATTTCTAGGTCTCCTGATACTGAACATATTTCTTTTCCCCTAGTATCAGTCTTTTTCCAAACAGGATAATTATAGTACAGAAAGAGCAGAAACAGCACCGTGCTTAGTATGCGAAGGATGCCAGATGTCCTTCCTGACACTGTGTGAAAGGTTGTTTCAAATGGTAATGTCAGGATACTTGTATCAACTTTCTTCATTTAGGACTAGTCTCTCTGAGCCAAGAACAGTCACTGTTATAGGGGGTTCATTGGTTGTTGTCTTCTGACCATTAGAAAACATAAATGTTTTAATGACGTCACCTTTATCATCCTTTTCTTGCAGGAAAACACCACTGTGTTGAAATATACCGTGCATATTAACATACTACCATGCTGCCATGTCACCAGTCACCCATGATAAGAATGGATTTGATGTATTACAAGTAGTAATAAACAAGCACCTAGACAAATTAGAACTGCACAGTCGGTAGTTACAGTGTTTTTATTCTGCCTCAAGATTCATATTACATTCTAAGGCACATTAATTATATTGGCATTTATTATGTCATCCATATCCTTAAGTGGAATTATATTCTAGTTACTGATTACTTCCTCTTGCTAATTTCACAATGGGTTTGTGATCGGGAGTGACGTGATGCATTGTTCAGTTGCAGAAGGGCATTGCAATCTTGGTAAATCTCATTATGGTATGAATTACAAATGACAACCAGAGACATTGCCCAAGTGAAGATTAATGATTACTGACACGTGCGTACCACCAAAGGCATCATTTATGTCATATACATACACTTGGTGTATATTGCTGACATTTTGCCAAAGCAGTTTAGAATAAAGATTTGAAAGCATTTGTGTAAGTTAATACTATGGCAGCAAATTAGTATGCTTGAGTTAGTTTGTTTGCTAAGGCATTGTCAAAGAAGCATATATAATTCAGTAATTTGGCATGAAGTTTTAGCCACTGATTTGTGGTAACATAAAACTCCACTGTATCCATGTCCTAGTAAAATACTGCTGTTTTCTATGGAAAGTTAAAAAGGCTGTTGGTAACCCATCAATTCCCTACATTTAGTGGTAAGACTAATTGCTTGTAGAATGGTGGGGAGCGTGGAATGCCAACATATTCATTTTATATTATTAGCAAGTTAACATATATAGATTTTCATAAAGGAATCATAACTGATAGGAACTCAACTACCCCAGATAAGAATTTAGGCTGAGCTGCACTGTTGAAGTATTTCTCAAAATAATCACTCCCAAGCAGTTTGCAAACATTTTAACTTGCATTACAGGGTTGTGACTATACGTGCTTAGCCATTTTAAGATTATTAAATTTAATCAGACGGAGCAGTGCAGTGGAAAAATAGAAACTAACTTGCTTCTGCACTCCAACTACTGCTGTCTAGTACCAAAATGGGGGAGGGGCATATTTGATGTTTGGCATGGTATAGCTGGCCTTCTACATTTCATTTGCTGCTTCTTTTGGGGGAAGGATCAACAGCTGAATTGTACTGCCTGTTTGCTGATTCATTAGTTAGGAAAACCCTCGGAAATAGTAATGATCTGAATGGTTATGCAGACACAGAGAAACACACACACGCACACACACACACAGATATACACATATTAAAAATGTAAGACAACAAGGCAACACAGTGTAAAAAAGCAAGGTCGTTGGTTCAGGGAATGCGTACAGAAGTCTTACTCACTGATACTGAATTATGTAGATGACTGAAAAGAGATAGTAGGCTCAAAAGCAGAAAAAAATCAAGAATTTATAGAACAGAAGAGAAATAAGGCCATAGAAAGAAACATTAGTTTTGCTTAACTCAGAAGTAACGAGTATATGCAAAAGAGGATCAGTTCTCTTGGATTTGTCCTATAACAGAGTTCTAACTGGGATTTATACAGCCTGTAACTACCCATTCACTATATTTGTTTAATTTGTTCACTGGCACTGGTGAATGAAGGTGATCATTAAGGGATGCCTAAATTTGTATTCTGAAGTTATTTATTTTTAACAAGTGAACTACACAGATAATGCTCTGAAATCAAGAGCCTTTTTATACTGAGGTTCATATGTGAGCACCTTGCTAAAGGAGGCTTGTTGCAGTGAGATGTTTACATATGAACATGTGCTATTAGTGAATTAGCAAGCCTCATTATGATCCACACATGACACTCACCATAGAACTGCATTGCTTTAAAAGCTGTGTCATGCACTGTGATTGATAAAAACAAGAGTGTGATTCAGCAAATTGTCTAACAGCTTTTAAAGTTGTTGATTGATAAGAGATGCACTTTAAGTCCAGTCAGCATTTTGTGTGGCAGTGTAAGCTATGTTACAGCTTATAAAGCAACACTTTTTAAAGTAACAATGCACTGCAGGAGCTAAAATTTTGGATTAAGACATAGCATTATTTTGCAAAATACTCAAAACTTTTGATAACACCGCATCCAATGGCCACCAAACCAGTTTCATCACAAATTACTTTCTCAACATCTCTGTGTATTATAATGAATTATAATAGGGTCAGTCACACTGATGGGAAAAGACTTAAGAGTTGAGTGCTGCTCAAAACATAAATTTATTACTTAAAAACTCATAAAACAACAGTACAGGTTAAGCACTTTTGGCCTCTGGTAACTGGACTTTATCAGACCAATTACCCATAAGTCAAAAAGCCTTTTTATACATCATACTAAATTAATTGATTGCATAATATTCAAATTAGTAAAATCTCCTCAGATGCCAGCATAAACAACTACTATGTTGTAAAACCTGCTAGTAAAAATGTAACAGCTACAAAGAAATAATTTACAACAGTACGCAGTGTACTTGATAGATTACTGCAGCTAAGATTAAAAACATTTTTTCAGTTTTTTTATATAATACTCTTCACTAAAAATTTTTCCATACCCTATGTGACACATATCAAATGCGTACCCTATGGCACCAATACTGCGGTGGTGGTGCTGTGGTAGCATTGTCGCCTCACAGTTAGATGTTGCCCGTTCGATTCTCAGTTAGAGCGTCTTCTGTGTGGCGACATGCGTGAATGGGCATTCCTTCGTTGAAGGTTGTGCGTTAGGCCCGGCAAGCCAACACGTAAAACTCTACTGCCAATCATTAGCGGACTGGAGTTCCGCTGTGGTGACCCCTAACCGTGAAAAGCCGAAAGACACAAACAAAAACCCTATGGCACCAATGCATAATTACCCAAAATAATATCCAGCTTTGAGTTTTAGTATGCTGGAAATTGAAACATTTTCATTTAAACCTGGTGGCTGGGTGGCATTGGTCATAAGTTGCTATTTAAGTTCAAAAAATTCTAAGAAGTCATCACTTGGTCCCCCGAGCTCACGTAAGTTAACTTGCTCAATAATGCAAAACTTGAACTGGTGTGTAGGGTTGGATTTGATGTGCTTTGCACAGCATTCTACATAGGGAAAACTAAATGTAAATCCAGGCAAAGGATATATCAACACATATACGACATCAAGAAGAAAGATGAAAACAACGCCCTATATAGACACATCAAATCCATCCCCCACTGTAGATTTCATCTGGGACACTCCCCCCAGTCCCATCTCTTTACCTCATTCTACCTAATAGACTCCTTCTGCATTGTTTTTAGTCATTTTTAATTTAATTGCATTTTTTAAACTGTTTGGTCTAACATTGCTACATACTCAAGTGTGCTAGCTTGCACTGCATTTGAATTGTTTTGACTGCTGTTTTAGCTACTTTTCTGTATATATATATATATATATATATATATATATATATATATATATATATATAAAATACTTTTCCTGTAACTAGTGTAGTCCAGATTTAGATTTGCCCCCCCAAGCTTTCTGTGTTGGAGGGAAGCCTTCTAGCTTATCAGTGGGAGTGGTAAGCACTAGGTAACCTATCTACCACATAAGGAGTGGTTCTGGCCCAGAAATTGTAGTTATTGGCTGTTTGGGCAGTTTTTCCATCTCTCTCAACTTTCTGATTTAAAAGCCCACATTTGCACTTGTTTCCCCCCTTTCTTGTAACTAGTTTAGTCCAGATAAGGATTCTTACTTTTAGCACTTGACTTTGCTTATTCGTGATCAGCACTTGTTCAGAACTTGTAAGCTCTAAATAACCTACTAATTACTGCAGCACTCAACCTTCCTCATGACCTAGAGGAAAACAGTTTTGGTACTTACTTTCATCACTTGCTTAGAGAAAAGCAGCTCTTGTACTCACTTTCCTCACTTATCTAGAGGAAAATAGTTTTTTTATTCAGGCATGTCCAAGGGTCAGCTCTCAGTGTTCTCTACTGTCTATCTGATGAATCTAGGCATCTTGGGGCAATGTAGAAATTGCCTCATGTACACAGACAACCCTCTCCTCCTACCACCCAACACTACAACCTGTGAAAAATGCACTTATCTAGCCAAACTGGAGGTAAAGCTCTCTCCAATCAAGACTGAACTTGACAGTCAAGAGGAGAAGGTAAACACTTGCACCACACCACACCACACTCATCACATAGTCTCACTAAATCTACACCACCAAAATCCACACATAGAAATGCAAAAACATTCACACAGGCTCTCAATAATAATGTGCTCAAGCAACAGAGACCTCCAAAGCAGAAATGCAAGTAACCTCCACCCCCCAGCACAACCCAAATGACACATAGCCTGCAGACTCAGTGTGCCACTCAACCACAGCCAATAAGGCAAAACAACGTACCCACCACACTAGTCATAGGTGACTCTATAGTCAGGCACATTGATGTCCCACTCACCAGGCTAAACAAGGAGAAGGTTACTCAGCTGCCTGTCGGGTGCCAGGATCCGCCACATAACCCACGCACTCAGGTCACTCCACAACAAGTACAAATATGACTCTGTCATTGTCCATGTTGGTGTGAATGACCTGAGATGTACCTCCCTGGACTACATGAAAAGAGACATGGAAGAGCTCTCCGATCTTGTAGCCCAGGCAGGTATAGCCCTAGCCCTGAGTAGCATTCTGCCATCACCCAGAATGATGCCGCAGTACAAGGACAAAATGATTGACTTCAACAATTGGCTAAGCTTCTGGTGCCATTCTAAAGGGATCCAGTATCTGTCTGCCTGGGATGACATGGTCGACAGACCACGATGATTTGCCAGAGATGGCCTGCACCTGTCACCCCTGGGATTCCGGATACTGGCTAAGGTTCTTGCCGCCCTATAGTGCTTTTTTAGGCAAGGTTCCAATGACAAATTCACCACCATAACAGGAACAGGCAAGCAAAAACTGAGGGTGATGCTACTCAATGCTAGAAGTCTAAATCTCAAAATGCACTCACTCGAGGCACTCCTTAAAATGGAGATTGCTACATACTCAAGCATGCTAGCTTGCACTGCATGTGAATTGTTTTTACTGCTGTTTTTGCTACTTTTCTCTAAAAAAAAAAAAAAAAAAAAACTGTTTCCTACCTTTCCTGTAACTAGTCTTCCAGATACAGATTTGCTTTTTCCAGGACTGTTTGTAAGCTTCTGAGCCCCCCAAGCCTTTCTGTGTTGGAGGGAAGCCTTCTAGCTTATCAGTGGGAGTGGTAAGCATTAGGTAACCTGTCTACCACATAAAGAGTGGTTCTAGCCCAGAATTTGTAATTATTGGCCGTTTGGGCAATCTTTCATTTCTCTCAACTTTCTGATTTGAAAGCCTGCATTTGCACTTGTTTCTGTCCTGTAACTTGTCTAGTGCAGATACAGATTCTTAGTTTTAGCACCTAAATTTGCTTATTCATACTCAGCACTTGTTCAGAACTTGTAAGCACTAAATAAGCTACTAATTACTATAGCACTCAATCTTCCTCATTACCTAAAGGAAAACAGTTTCTGTACTTACTTTTCTCACTGGCGTTGAGAAAAACAGCTCTTGTACTCATTTTCCTCACTTATCTAGAGGAAAATAGTTTTTTTATTCAGGCAAGGCCAAGGGTCAGCTCCCAGTGTTCTCCTCTGTTTATCTGATGAATCTGGGCATCTTGAGGCAATGTAGAAATTGCCTCATGTACACAGACAACCCTCTCCTCCTACCACCCAACACTACAACCTGTGAGAGATGCACTTATCTAGCAAAACTGAAGGTAAAGCTCTCACCAACCAAGACTGAACCTGACAGTCATGAGGAGAAGGTAAACATTTGCACCACACCACACTCATCACATAGTCTCACTACATCTACACCACCAAAATCCACACATAGAAACTCAAAAACATTTGCAGAGGCTCTAAATAATAATCTGCCTAAGCAACAGAGACCTCCAAATCAGAAACACAAGCAACCTCCATCCCCCAACACAACCCAAATGACACATAGCCCACAGATTCAGTGTGCCACTCAAACACAGCCAATAAGGCAAAACAACATACCCAACACACTAGTCATAGGTGACTCTATAGTCAGGCACACTGATGTCCCACTCACCAGGCTAAACAAGGAGAAGGTTACTGTCAGCTGGCTGTCGGGTGCCAGGATCCGCCACATAACCCACGCACTCAGGTCACTCAACAACAAGTACAAATATGATTCTGTCATTGTCCATGTTGGTGTGAATGACCTGAGATGTACCTCCCTGGACTACATGAAAAGAGACATGGAAGAGCTCTGTGATCTTGTTGCCCAGGCAGGTATGACCCTAGCCCTAAGTAGCATTCTGCCATCACCCAGAATGATGCCGCAGTACAAGGACAAAATGATTGATTTCAACAATTGGCTAAGCTTCTGGTGTCATTCAAAGGGGATCCAGTATCTGTCTGCTTGGGATGACATGGTCGACAGACCACGATGCTTTGCCACAGATGGCCTGCACCTGTCGCACCTAGGATTCCAGATAATGGCTAAGGCTCTTGCTGCCCCTATAGTGCCTTTTTTAGGTAGGGTTCAAGTAACAAATTCACCACGATAACAGGAACAAGTAAGCAAAAATTGTGGGTAATGCTACTCAATGCTAGAAGTCTAAATTTCAAAATGCACTCACTCGAGGCACTCCTTAAAATGGAGAACATCGATATCTGTGCAGTGACTGAGACCTGGTTCAAGGCTCCAGAGAGCACACCTGCACTACCAGGCTATAACTCATACCACACTTTTCGGCCATCTAACCTGGACCGAAACACCAAAGGTGGGGGTGTGTCCATATTCATTAAGGATATCCACACCTCCAGGGTAGTTGCTCAGCATAATGCATCCGAGGGTATCCAAGTGCAACTAACTCTTGGCAAAACTGCAATCCAAATTGTAGCTTGCTACAGATCCCTGACCATGCCCCAGGATTCCCACTCCTCTTTTCTTGATGTACTGGAAAATAAACAAACACCCTAATAATGGGCGACTTCAACTACCCCACCATTAACTGGGAAAACTACTCATGTACTAACTCCTTAGCGCAACGCTTTCTGGAATTCATAAACTCCAATGCCCTAGATCAACTTATCCACACCCCCACCAGGGGCAACAGTATCCTAGACCTAGTCATTACCAACATGAGTGACCGGTGTTCCACACCTGAAGTCAACTCCTCGTTGGTCGATCCGACCATAAGCTAATCACCCTTGATATCCACATTCCACCCCCACCCCACATTAAGGAAACCACAGTAAGAAATTTCTCCAAAGCCAACTTCGTGCTTCTTAAGACAGAAGTAGTAAACTTCATGACACCCATGCAGATGGACAATACAGTTACAACTGCTGAATCCTACACAAATGCGCTCTATAAGCACCTACATGAGTGCATGGATTGTGCTATCCCAAACAGAACCAAGACGCTATCCTCCAAAAAAAGGAAGCCAATCTGGTGGTCCCCTGCAATAAACAAACTGTACAGCAGAAGGAAGAAACTGTTGCAAAAGAGAGTAAAATCCCATGAGTGGAGTAGCTCCCTGGTCAGCCTCAGTAAGAAGATGAGATCTCTTATAAGATCCTCCAAAGCTAGCTATGAAAATAAAATTGCCACTAATTCCAAGGACAACCACAAAGCATTCTATAGCTATGTCAAGAATCTCAATGGCAAAACCCAGATCTGCTCTGAGTTACTGCACAAAGGTATGAAAATTGCAGAACCAACTGATATTGCCAACATCCTGGCAGATAGGTTCAGTGCTAACGTTACCCCCCCTTCACCTCCTAAAGGGCCCATATCTATACAGGAAGAATGCAGAGTCCCTGTAATCACAACTATGCAGGTGAAAGCTGCACTCTCTAAAGCCTAAAACACAGCATCCATGGGACCAGACAACATCCCAGGCTGCGTTCTACATGAACTACAGAATGAACTGGCACCCCACCTAAGTACCATGTTCAATCATAGCCTCACCTCAGGCTTTGTGCCTGCTGAATGAATAGTGCACAGCAATGGTTATCCCACTCCACAATGGAGGAGCCACCACGGACCCCAGGAACTACCGCCCCATTAGCCTGACGAGCCTGGTCTGCAAGGCCATGGAACGTATCATCATGGAACTTATAAACAAAGACATTGGTAATCTCCAAACTCTGGATCCTACCCAGTTCGGGTTTGTAAAAAGCAGATCATGTCTCCTAAACCTGATAGACTTCTTTGAAGCAATTACCAAAGCCGTAGACAGGGGTAAGGTGGTTCACACAACTTATCTAGATTTTTCCAAGGCTTTCAACACCATTCCCCACTCTGGAATTATAGATAAACTCACTAAACTAGTTATAAATCCCTATGTCACAAGATGGGTTGCCAACTGGCTCACTGACAGAACCCACACTGTGAAAGTAGCAGACTCCAAATCTGACTTCAGACCAGTGACAAGTGGAGTACCACAGCGTTCAGTCCTGGGTCCTCTCCTGTTTGGTATCTACTTCTCTGAAGTACAGGTTAACACAGAAGGTCTTTGGCTAACGAAGTTTGCAGATGACTGCAAACTAGGAGCCATAATCGAAAGTCCTACCGATGTGGACATCCTACAAAAGGGCCTCACTGAGACAGATGCCTGGTGTCAAAGACATGGCCTCAAGCTCAATGCCAAAAAGTGCATTGTCATCCCCTTTGGTAAAAACTCTGTACCCAGGAACTACAACATAGGCGGTAGTATACTTAACACCGAAAGTGTGATAAGAGACCTTGGGACACAGATGGACAGTAGTCTCTCCTTTGATAATCACATCACCACAGAAGTCAGGAAAACCTTCTATGTGGCACACCTCATCACAAAAGGCTTCTCATCCAGAAAAAAAGAGGTCATTGTTCCCCTCATCACTCATTAGACCCATTATAGAGTACAATGCCCATTTTGGTATGTACCTCACAAGACATCTACAACAACTGGAAAGGCTGCAGAAATACATCACAAAGAGGATTACCAGCCTCAAACAGATGCCCTACGCAGACTGTCTCAAAAAACTCCAGCTTTACTCTGTCGCATATTGCCTAATCAGAGGTGATCTCTGCCCAACATACAAAGCTATGTCAAACCCAGAGCTGTTGGATATGTTCCACTTAAAGAAATCCCAATCCCTCTGAGTTACACGCTCTAGGGACCTAAACCTTGTCACCACAATAACCAGAACATGCTGGAGGGATAGATTCCTGTCCCAGAGACTTCCCATACTCTGGAATAAACTACCTATGTATATCAAACAAAGCTCCTCATTAGCAGTCTTCAAGAAAAATCTTGATGATTGGATGGGAAATAGGAAATTCACCTCGGGGATCAATTCTGTGGCTCTGCTCGACAGTGGCACAGGAAAATAATTTTCTTGGGTGGCAAAAGCCAGGGTACCTTTTTGGCTGGGCTTGTATAGGCCCCAGGGCCGATAGCCTAGTACCTACCTATGAACCTATGAACCTATGAACATCTAAAATTCATTACACACAAAGTAAGCGCTTTCGTCTGGTAACCATGACCAGACTTCATAATACATAAATACACTTGTACTAACAGGGGTTGAAATGCTAAATCTAATCACCTATCAAAAACTTTTAATTTCAATTTACTTGTAATAGAAATTATATTGTTTAAGCCTTGGGGAAAAACAAGCATTTAAAAAAAGTTGCCACCAGGTTTCCTTTTCTTTCAGATGTATTTTCAAAGGACCACCCCTTGCCTGAACTGTAATTTGTTGTAACACTATAAATTTAAATTGTTCAGTGTGTAAATATATAGTAACTGAAGTAGAAAAAATTAATGGGAAAAGTTTTAGTGTTAGGGCCAAGTATACATGCAAAAGTAAGGGGTTGATTTTTGTTATTTTTTGCCCATGCAAGAAATTTTATATTGGTGAAACAAAAAGAATGTTGGCAGATATAATAAAAGAACATGTTAGAGATGTAAAAAACAAAAAGTTTACTAGTCCTATTGCAGAACATTTTAATTTATGTCATTGTGGGGATATTAGTTGTTTAAAAACAACAGTTTTAGAACATGTACCACTTCATTTTAATAATGTTGATTTTCAAAAAAGTGTATTAAGACAGAAGGAGTCTATCTTAATTATGAAATATAGTACTTTGGCTCCGTATGGTTTAAATAAGGAATGCAACTGGCAAAGCCTTGTTTAAGGCTATACCTTTAAAAAATTTTTTGTTTTAATTGAATAATAGTTTAATTGAATGTAATCAAATGTTTTATAAATGTATATAAGTGGTCTTTTTGTGACTGTTAATTTTTTACTCTGAAAAGGCTGTTGGCCGAGGCGCTAGAGAGATTGAAAATCAACTTTGTAAATATAGTGAAGTTTATGAATAAATATTTCCAGACTTTGAAAGTAGAGCTGGGACTCACTTATTGTTTCTGTTGTTGACGAAAATAGTTGGTTCCTGTTCTTGTTGTTCATTTTTACTATAAATTTAAAACTATATTCAGGGCAACATTTAATATGTCTATATAAAGCATTTTTCTTTTTTTTGCTTAACCTCATACATATGTTCATAAGTTCGTTGACCTAGCGTACGTTGTGTTTTGCCAATATAAAATGCCTGACATTGGCAACAAATAGCAGCATATACAACTCCTTAGGTATAACAGTTATATTTCCCCTTAATACTAATTTCTTTGTCCCTGATTTTTATCTTAGTTGTTTTAAGAATATATTTACACTGTTGGCACATTCCGCAAGGTAGCATTTGACCCTTACTATGTTGTGGTTTAACATACTCTAATAGATTTTTCAAGTTTCTTCCTCATATAAAGACTACCTGTGGACAACTACCAAATGTTTCAGCCATCCCCTTGTCCTGCATAAGAATGGCCCAATTCTTCCTAATAATATCTTCCACCAAGCAGTTGTCCACAGAATAAGTGCATATAAATGGGCCCATTGCCTTCTTGTGGTTATTTAACCTAGTTTCACTACTGTTATCACCAAAGGAAGGACCTGGGCCTACCTGGTCGTTATTAATAGTCCTATTCTCGTTAACATTTAGTCTATTAGAAAATAGTTGTCCTTAAACTCAGTCTGCTATATTAGTACTTTTTAAAATAGGTACAAAAATACCCATTCTCCGTTTGTAAATTACCTCTGTTTTGATAGAATTGATGAGCCTGCTCGGATATCCCCTATCTAAAACATGTTACTCATAGTATTACATTCAGTCAGAAAATCATCAAATAATGTATTCATCCGAGCAGCTCTAACTAATTGGCCCTTAACAATACCATGTTTAACATGCTTTGGATGACTACTTGTAAAGTGCAGCATACTATTTGAATAGGTGGGCTTCCTGTATATTGAAGCCTTAATATCACCTTCACCTATCCTAGAAATAAGCAGATCTAGGTATGGAATCTCATTCTGCTGTACTGTATATGTAATTTTTAAAAAATTAGTGCTATTATTAAGGTCATCCATAAAAGCTGGTATGTCCTCCTTAGGACCAATCCATGCCACAAACAGGTCATCCAGGTATCTTAAATACATTCGAATATGTATAAAATATGGAGAACAAAATAAAAAATGTTTTTCCCATTGTGCCATGATGATGTTAGAAAATAGGGGTCCACAAGCGAACCCCATAGCTACACCCTCACATTGCTTAAAATAATGGCCTTCAAAATACAAATAATTGTTGTTAAGGACAATTTCCATTAACTGTGTATAGGTGTTGATTAACCCTTGTTCAAGACCAAATTCATCAAAAAAGTAATCAAAAAAACAGTCAATACCAGTAGAGTGTGGAATACAGCAAAAAGATCCTTAACATCTATTGTTATAAAGACTCCGTTGTCATCAAAAGGGGTCAGCTCATTACATTTTTCTAGAAATTGCCAAGAGTCATGGCATAAATGGGGAATACTAAGCACTTTGTCTTTCAAAGAATTATCCAGAAATTTAGCAATATAGCTTGTCTTAGACCAGACGGAGTCTACTGTAGGACGAAGTGGGGGTTAACAAGTCCCTTATGGATTTTGGGAACACCAAAAATGGCTGGAATCTTAGGGTCATCAGTTGCCATATAGTTGGAATCATCGATATTTATTTGATCTTGTGTAACCAGGTCTAAACTTTCCCAATCTATCCTCTTATAGGCTATATTAATTTTGTTGAGGGAGGCCTCACAAAAAGTTTGACTGTATAACAATTTAAACATCTTTTGTGCATAATCATCCCTTTGAAAAATAACCATGCCTCCCCCTTTGTCAGGACACATATACCTTAGGTCCTTAAACCCCCTAAGTTGCCTTAATAGAAACATCTCTGAATCACTCAAATTAGATCTGTCATTAACTTTCCCCACGTAATGGCGGAAATCATTTTCACATGCAGTCTCATGAATTTTAAACAAACCGTGCATTTCTCTGTTAAAAGTACTTGGAATTCTAAATATATTGTTATTAAATACATAATCATCAGTGACATCATTTCTATGCAAATGTTTAAGATTTAAATTCCTAGTAAATAATTTTAAGTCAGCAATTAATTCACCAATGTCATGTTTTTTACTAATAACAAAATTAAAGTCTTTGCTAAAAAAATCAGCATGTTTAGTTGTAAAATCAATGCTGCTGTAATTGTATATTTTAAAGTCATTGGTAGCATTAGATACAAAGACATGTTCCCTACAAACAAAAGTCACCTCTGTTATCTCCACACTTGGTAAGAAGACGTGTTCATCTGCCCTTGCTGGTTCCAACCATACCTCGGCAGGTAAGGATTCCATTGCTGAAGTCATCTGTTCCTTAAACGTTCCGATCTGCTTGGCCCCTGCTCCTCTAAAGGTGCATGCTCACCTGCAGGCGACATCGCCTCAGCCCCAGAGGGCCCATGATTCAAACCTTGATTTAATGGCACAGATGAGGATCAGGGTAAGCCCTTCCTGCTGCATATGCTTTCCTGTCCCACTCAAGTTTCCTAACCTTGCGGTTAGCAGTAACGGCAACAACACTGTCCACATGTCTATATATGGCTTCATATTGGGAACAGAACATCTCATGAAATCCACCTCTGTTCGTAGAGAAGTAGAGTGGATTTCCTGGTCAAGGTTACGTACCTCGGCAAAAAGAACATCAACACGTTCCTGGTTGTATGTAAACATTAGTTCCATGAGGTCGCACCCATGCCAATCGAAAAGTGCCAAAAGCTCTTGGTGAAAAATAGAATGCTGTACAAGGCCAGTAGGGAACTTCCCAGTCTGTAAGCCCTTAGGGACTTGGCAAACTTTTATACTTTCCAAAAGGTACTTGTTCTCTTGCTGTACCTTTTTGAAGTCTAACAGTTTATTTTCAAAAATGGTTAAATTATTGCATTCAGTCCCCTCCAGTTGTTGCACAAATGGTACACTCCTCAACAACCAAGAATCGAGTGTACAATTTGAAATACCTTGCACATTAACATTATTAGCGTTGTTACCTCACCTTGTTTCTTGTACTTCCATGTCCAAGGGGGGAGCATCCGAAAGACCAGGTGGTAAACCATTATTCAGTTCAATACCTTGCTCCCTTAAAACCTGTGGAGTCGCGTTATATTCTAAATCAATATTTCCAGTACCAGCTGTATCAGAAGGTTTAGGGATCAGTTGCTGCACTAAAAGGGTAAGGGAATGTACAGAGTCTTGCAGTTTTTTAAAATCTTCATACGTGACACCTGGATTCCTCTCAGCCATGGTGGAAAAGAAACTAGTAACCATACAGAAACACCGGCAAAACCAGCAAAGACCAAATCCAGCAAGGAAGGCTAGGAACACCAGTTGAACATCCAAAATTTATTACACACAAATTTATTACACACAAAGTTAGCTCTTTCATCTGGTAACCGTGACCAGACTTCATCAGACAATTTCAATGAGCTAAGAGCCTAGTATTTATACAGAAGTAATTAAAGACAATGAGCTAATCAACCAATAAAGTTTGAAATTGATGCAAGTTAATGAAATAATAAAATAAAATAATAAAATAATACAATCAAATAACAGCAGCAACCATACCCCAAGGCAATTCATTCCAAATTGACGTATAAAAAGGATAAACAAATATATATATATATATATATATATATATATCAATTAATCTCTGCAAAAATGCAAATATACAAATACTAATACTAATGAAAACATGCCTCTGTAAAAGTATAATGAAATAAAATATTTACAAAAACAGAAATCTGTTTACATAAATATTATAAACGTAAAAATTCATAAATATGTATATAAATAATACAATAACAAAAAAATTACGTTTGTTAAGATATACATTTATAAAAAATATATATTTATGAAAAACATTTATAAAATAAACATTAATAAAAATACTACCTATATTGAATAAGCTATAATACATAAATATACTTGTACTAACAGGGGTTGAAATGCTAAATCTAATCACCTATCAAAAAAAAAAAAAGTTTTTAATCTTAGCTGCAGTAATCTTTCAAGTGCATTGTTTATTGTTGCCAATTATTTCTTTGTAACTGTTACATATTTTTGCTAGCAGGTTTTACAACATAGTAGCTGTTTATGCTAGCAATCTGAAGAAAATTTACTAATTTGAATATTATGTTTGTTTGTGTCTTTCTGCTTTTCCCAGTTAGGGGTCGTCACAGCGGAACTCTGGTCCGCTAATGATTGGCAGTAGATTTTTACGTGCTGGCTTGCCGGGCCTAACGCACAACCTTCAACGAAGGAACGCCCATTCACGCATGTCGCCACACAGAAGACGCTCTAACTGAGAATCGAACGGGCAACGTCTAACTGTGAGACGACAACGCTACCGCAGCACCACCACCGCAGTTACTAATTTGAATATTATGTAATCAATTAAATTAGTATGATGTATAAAAAGGCTTCTTGACTTATGGGTAATTGTTCTGATGAAGTCCAGTTAACAAAGGCCGAAAGAGCTTAACCTGTATTGTTGTTTTATGAGTTTTTTAAGTAATAAATTTATGTTTGAGCAGCACTCAACTCTGAAGTCTTTTCCAACCAGTGTGACTGTTCTTGGTTTCTGGATTGATTTTGTTTTTTCAATTATAATAGCGTCTTCAGTCATAAATGCAGTTGTTTTTATTTTCTTGAAATGGATTCTAAATAATTCACCTCTCAAGCTTCACTTTCAAGTGGATTTCTTGGGATCCACATCTTGAGCAGATAACAAACTGGTTATAATTAGTGACTCAGTCATAATATAATGTAAAATATGTGTATTGCTTAACAGAAATTAGTAACTTAGTTTATGGTTCTGTATGTTTTCTCCTCTGGCATCCTCTAAAAAGGGCCTTCACTCCAGACAGAAGATCTGCTTAATAAACCATAAAGGCAAAGTAACTAAAAAAAACAATAAATCCTTACCAATGATAAGTGTCTTCATTAATGTGTATGTCAAGAAGTGCACACGTGTGTGTGTGTGTGTGTGTGTGTGTGTGTGTGTGTGTGTGTGTGTGTGTGTGTGTGTGTGTGTGTGTGTGTGTGTGTGTGTGAGGCAATGTGGGGGGGGTGGGTGTGAATGAGGGTGTGGGGGGTTAACTTTTAAACTGTGTAACTTATCAGATATATACATGGATGACTTGATAAGCATTACATTGCTTAACTGCATTCAAAAATCTAGACTTATAGTCCACACAAATTTAAAATACATTTTAAGAATTTTTCTTTGTCAAGACAGTCATTCAGTTCTAGTTAAAATCAACAGAAAATGGGAAAAAATGGTATTTTACATGTTTCAGATTTCAAAAGACAGGGTATTACGTATTCATAGGTCCAGAGGTTTATATGGAGTTAGTGGTGTGTGAATCGCTGTAGGGTTAAAAGAAGAGCCACTGAAGGTGAGCTAATCGTTCAAAATATTATAGGAGGATGTAGTTATTTTGGGAGAAAGAGGGGGTATTTTCAATTTGGAATATGCTTCATGTTAGAGAAATACGGACAAGTTGGAGTAAAGAAAGGAAAAAAGAAGCAGGGAAGGACAAGACAGGACTGAGATGTGATAATTCTATGTTGGGCATAATTAGAACTGTGTAACTAGTGACCCCATGGATTAATTTCTGAGATCCTACCCTTTTGTTTATTTACAACCTTTCAGTTTGAAAGGCCTTGGAGGTACTGCATGACACATTTCCCCAGACTTTTTTGTTGTTATATTTTTGGCACAGAATTAGGTCTTTGGAAGTGGTATTTACTGAAGTGTTTTTCTTTTCAAGGAAAAAGTGATTGTAGAGAGCAGGGATTGACATAGCTTGAAAGTCAGATCAGGAAAATAAGATCAAGGCTTGTAGTCTGTTAAAATAAAGTACAGTTTTGCAAAATGTTACCATAACAGTAGATGTCCTTGCCTTCACCTCTGCTGTATTCATAACTTATGGGATTCCCTGCCAGGAAACCTGTCGTCCGGCCAGTCTACCAAAGCCTACCATTGCTTTAAGGTACACTGAACTTCACCTAAACACTCATAGGGTGCAACAATGACTTTCAGACATACCATCCTCAGAACTGATTGCCCCAGTATGAACAGCAGTCCAAGGAAAACCAAACAGAACCTGCACATCCAGAAAGGAAAAAAAAAGACTAAGGGGATGGAGGGAGGGAGTGAATACCGCAGCGGTGAAGGCAAGGACAGCTACCGTTATGGTAAGATTATACTCAACTGTACTATGTCCTTGCATTCACTGCTGTAGTATTCATAACTTATGGGAGCATGCCAAAGCTCAAGAAGAAACTTGGGAGGAGGAAGCAACAGTAGAGCCCTCTAAGAAGCCATGAAGGATGGCAACACCAAAACCAGCTCTATCTCTGGAGATACCATCCAGCCTGTAGTGTTTGGTAAGAGTATGCACCAAAGTCCAGGTAGCTGCTTCAAAAATAGAATTAGTGTCTGAGCCCTTGAAAAAGCACCAGGAGAAGCCACAGCTCTAGTAGAAGGAGCATTTGTAGAAGAAGGAAGGCTCTCACCATGAAAAGTGTAACAAAAAGAAATAGCCTTTGAAATCCGAGTAGAAATAGTATGCTTTGAAACAGCCAATCCTAAAGACCTAGGATGAAAGAAACAAACAACTGATCATATTTTCTGATAGCTTCAGTCTTATCCAAATAAAATCTGAGCTGTCTATGCATGTCTAAGGTATGGAGCACCTTCTCACTGTAAGATTAAGGAGATGGGAAAAAAGTAGGCAAATTAATAGATTGATTAAGTGATAACTCATTAACCACCTTAGGCATAAAAAGAAGGATTGGTACACAAGGACATCCTGTCCTTGTGGACTATCAAAAAAGGCAGACAAGCCATAAGAGCTTGCAACTCAGATACCCCTCTGGCAGAAGTAAGAGCTAACAAAAGAACTGTCTTCCAAGAACAATGTTGCAAGGAAGCCGAAATAGCAGGCTCAAAAGGAGCCCGAGTCAATTTTTCCAGAAAGAAATTAAGATCCCAGGGAGGAGGAGGAACATGCTTCCTGGGAGGTCTAATATTAAGGACATGTTTAAGAAATTGCTTAGCTTCAAATCTACGGAGGAGTTAAAGGCAGACAGAAAGAGCTGATAAGTGGACCTTAATAAGAAGTTAGAGAAAAAAATCACACCGGAGGCACTGGTAAAGACATCCACTCTTTACTGGTGATTCAAGTACCTCAGCTTAACCAAGCCTTCAAAGGAATAACTTCACCATCAAAGATGTCAAATTATATAAGACAATCAATTAATCAGTCAATCAATCAATTTAACAAATACAAATTGAATTACCAGATACACATTAGAATTGAATTACCACTCAAATATGGTTTCCCAAAATTTTTTTTTTTTTATCACAGACCGAAGCTTGTGAAATTAACATTTACACACCCACGCTAATGTCCTGTGTGCAAAATCCACCACTTAATGAAACTGACATATAAAATTACACTTCTATAAAAATTCATATGAGATTAAATAATTAATATATCAGGATTCTCAAGATAAGGAACTTAGATGACAAAAGAATAAATGGCAAAAGGTATAATTCTTGTGGTCATTTTAGCGGTGACACCCCAGGGGCAGTATATATTCTAGGGTGCAATTATGCACCGCCTATGTGGTATATAGGCCAGACTAAAAGACCAGTAAAGAGAAGGATTATGGAACACTTGGGTGACATCAGAAACACCAGACTTGAGAGCCCGGTAGCTCTTCATTTTCATACCAAGCATGGGGGTTCTATGGATAGTTTAATTTTCAGTGTGCTAGCCAAGGAATCAGAGCAATCAGGTTTTGATCTAGTGAGGGAGCCACTGAGAATAGAGACTAGATATATCATTAATTTTGATACAATGTGGCCCAATGGTATGAACATTGAATTAGGTTTAAATGTTTGATTTGAGTTCAACAATTGTGCATCGTCCATAAGTTGTAAATACACCACATTAAATGAATGTTTATGAGCAAATAATTACATATTAATTATTTAATATCATATGAATTTTTATAGAAGTGTAATCTTATATGTCGGTTTCACTAAGTGGTGAATTCCGCACACAAAACATTAACATGGGTGTGTAAATGTTAATTTCACAAGCTTCGGTCTGTGGTAAAAAAAATAAAAAAAATTAAAAAAAAATTTGGAAACCATATTTGAGTGGTTGTGTATTAGGTAATTCAGTTTGTATTTGTTAAATTGATTGATTGACTGATTAACTGATTATCTTATATAATTTGACATCTTTGATGGTGAAGTTATTCCTTTGAAGGCTTCATTAAGCTGAGGTACTTGAATCACTAGTAAAGAGTGGATGTCTTTACCAATGTGCCCAGTGTGATTTCTTTCTCTATTTTAGCATCCTGTTTGGATTTATTTGTTTTTTCTCCTTAATAGGAAGAGAAAGAGCAAGGCAAAGAGAAAGAGGAATGTGGCTGAGAACAGGTGGATAGTCAGACAGTACCTGGTTGTCAGGAAAGGAAGGCTTTTGAATCCCTGCAGTCTGAGTGGACTTCGCCAGAGGAGTCCGTTTACCACCCTTTTTACCCTTAGCAGGAGGGCAAGATTGCCTATAAAAAAGGCTGGCTTAGAAGGGTAGTTTCTCTGAAATTTAGATACAGGAGAAAGAAATACATGTTTAAGCTCCAGTAAGGCCTTCCACTTGTTCTGAAGAGACTTAAACAAACCATCCGCCACTTCCCCAAACAAAAGTTTATTATCCAGAGGAGCATCCATCAACTTAACATTAATATCATTGGCCTAAATCTAAAGCCTAATCCAAAATACCTCCTCAGTGCTGAACCAAAAACAGCAGCCCTAGAAGAGGCATCCACTGCATCATAACTACGTTTCATAGAGTGATGAACTACTTGAGAGGAAGAGCCTAGCAAGGAAACAGCAGAAGATTTAATCCCAGAGTTTGGAAGATCAGAAAAAAGTTGACAACCCTGAGAAAGAAGAGCCAACACATACCTAGATATATGGGTCTGATAATTAATAGCCCTAAAAGCTAGGGTAGATGAAGTACAAACCTTCTTACCAAGCCTGCCCATGGTTCTGCTGTCCTTGTCAGAAGGCAGTAACTTGGATGGAGGAAACAATTCAGACGGCTTATCAGAGGCTACAGACACCACAGAGGGGTCAGCAGCAGGACATTTGAACAAAAAGGAACAATCCTCAGGTACCCTTTAAAACCTATCAGTCTTCTTTGGGCAGGGGGCAGAGAATCAGGTGCTTTAGAGGCATTAAAAAAACATCCAGTAAAGCAGCCAAGACAGGAGGAATAGACACAGGTTTAGGAGATTCCATTTGCAGTAACTGATAGTACCTCTTATGGATATCAGAAACCTGGGCACAATCCCACTTAAAAAAATCCATCATCCTAGAGATTGTCTCCCCAAAGGAAATTTCCTTAGAAGTATCTGGACTAGTACATTCCTCCTCCTCAGACCTGTAGTCTAAAGGAGAAGGAATCTGGGTAGAATAAGTAAGTGATTCTTCATCAGAATCCAACTCTTCCTCTGAAGAATTCAGTTCCCTGGGCCTTTCAGGTGAAGAAGAGGACCAAGAAGGACGAGGAACCGAAACCCCTTGAAGAGGCCTTAATGACAGTAAAGCATTAAATAATCTCTGAGTAAAGTCCTACCACTCACTTTATGGATCCCTAGGAACAGAAGAAACATGTTTAGTTTTCTGTTTCTTTTTTAAGGGAACATCCATCCGAGAAAACTGAAAAGGCTCTGACTCAGGATGGCATTCCACAACCATAGAAGGAACTTCTTTCCTAAGAAGAAACTGCAAAACCCCCCTACACCCCTCAGAAACAATGAACCATGGTTCCCCCTGAACGCCCAAAACAGATGCCTGCAAAGCCTTTTCAGATGTGCTGCCTGCCAGATCCTCAGTGGCATCCAACCTGGATGTGGCAGAGAAATCCGACAATGCAGCCAGGGGAGTCTCGAGGTTTGCAACAACCTCGGGAGAAACACCTGGCAAAGGCTGGACAGCGAAGGATTCCAGTCTTACCTTTTTCACCTTCTTATTCCCTGATGGCTGACTCTTGGGGCAGGAAGTTCCACCCATAGTATCTTTAGCAAGAAGCTTAAGACACTGGTTCTCAAGATACAATGAAAGGGAAAAAAGCCTACAATGAGGGGTTTCTGGGACAAATGCATGATAATTCGAATAAGACGTATTGTCATGAGAAGCTCCTAGGCAGAAAAGGCACTTATCGCGCCAGTCTTTATGGGGAATCTGTCTCCCACACTGGCATTTACCCTTCCTTGATGACATTAACCCCCCAAATAGGACAAAAAAAAATCAAGAAAACAACAAAAACACCAATTGGGTACTTATCTGCAACGGTGAGGACTTCAGCAAACAGGAATAATCACTGGAGTTCCAACATACAGAAAAAAATGACAAAAAATGGACTGAGGCAAACAGACCAACAGTTAAAAACAGCGTTTGGACTGCAGCAAAGATGTTCTGAGGATGGTACACCTGAACAAACACCTTTATACCCTACTCTATGTGAGGAGTGTTTAGGTGATGTTCAGCATACCTTAAAGCAATGGTAGGCTTTGGTACACTGGCTGGATGACGGGCTTCACCGCAGGGAATCCCATGTTATGAATACTGCAGCAGTGAATGTAAAGACATGCACAGTTCATTAAACCTTGGGTTATCTTGGTTTTAAAATGTTTTTTCCAGTTGAGGGAGTTTTTAGCTGAAATGTTGTGTGACTACTCCTGTTGTTTGCTTATAATTTTGAATTGGATTTATTCATTAAAATTTGGATACTATTTTTTTTATTTTTCTTGTATTACAGTTTGTTTTCTTTAAAATTTTGTTTTAACTCAATGTTTTTTTTTTTCTTCTTGGAGTGTTAAAAGTCCTTGGCTAGGGTCAGCTAGAAAATAATTCCTTTTCTATTCACTGACTGAAAAGGATTCCAAAGGAATCACAGGCCTAAAGCAGAAGCCCTACGCTGACCGCCTTAAAAAACTCCAGCTATACTCTGTGGCATATCGTCTAAGAGGCAATTTCTGCTTAACATACAAGGCCATGTCAAACCCAGAGCTGTTGGACATGCTACACTTAAAGAAATCCCAATCCCTCAGAGCCACACACTCCAGGGATCTAAACCTTGTCATCACAGTAAACAAAACATGCTGGAGGGATAGGATCCTGACACAGAGACTCTCCAGACTCTGGAATAGATTGCCCATACATGTCAAGCAGAGTGCCTCTTTGGCCCTCTTCAAAAGGAACTTTGACAATTGGATGGGAGAAAGGAAATTCACCCCGGGGATCACGTCAGTCGCCCTGCTAGACATGGGTCCAGGGAAGTAAATAGTGTGGGAAGAAATAGCCAGGGAATTTTTATGGCTTGGCTTGTATAGGCCCTAGGGCTGATAGCCTAGTACCAACCTATGAACCTATGAACCTATGTAGGTAAATACTGGGTGCACTGAGAAACATGATTTATTATTTAATTGCAAGAATTTAGTTGCATTATTATTTAGCTAGACTGCTGTGTAGCTACTCTTGTTATCTGACTACATTTGATTTTGGATTAGATTTATTCATTTAAAGTTTAGATAGTTACATTATTTTTTTATTATTTTTGTTCCGATATTACAGTTTATTTTATTTTAAAGTTTATTTTACCTCAAATTTATTTTCTACTTGGAGTGTTAAAATCTCTTGGCTAGGGTCAGTTAGAAAAGAAGTACTTTCCATTCACTGACAACAAATGAATCCAATTTAGCTAATTGGTGAGAGGAGCTGAGAAATTAAGTTTAAGTAGCTGAAATTATTTAGCTGCATTATTATTTAGCAGAGCTGCTGTATAACTACTCATGTAGCCTGACTGCATTTGATTTGGATGACTTTTGAGCTGATCAGTCCTACTATAAAGTTGACTTTGGACACTCCTCGTAGTCTCATCTCATCTCATCTGGGCATTATACTGTGCGGTGAGAGATCACCTGGGAAGGAACTTCCCTTAGACTGTTAAAACTCAAATTAGTTTCTGTTTCAAACCATCCCACTCAGTTAGTACACACTTCAAGTTTCAGAATATTATTATGCTTTTTTTCAGCCTTACTTTTACAGTCTGTAGCATTTGGCACTAGGCTACCAATCACTTGTGAGTTAGGAACTACTTCTCAGGAATCACCTTGGGATTATTGCATCTACTTTGCTTCTGGTGAGAGAAGTAGCAGTGGGACATTATTTCTTTGCATTCTTAGAGATTACCAATCACTGGAAAATATGAAAACTGCATTTTAGGAACTAGCTATGGATGACTACTGCCTACTGCTCTGCTCCTGGTGAGAACATGAGTAGAGGGACATTGATTCCTACTAACCTCCAATAGTGCAATGTGTGTATGGGACTTCATTGAGTGGTCTAGTTGCAGTTTTGTACAGAACCTCTGCAGGGCCTTTCTGCAGCTTGGCTTTCTGTTGAGTCCAACTGCTATGGGTCATATCTGTGGTATCTACTAAGAGAAGACAACAGCAAGTGTACTGAAACCATCAACATCTGGGTTAATACTACTTCTCAGGAAGCAGCTTGGGATTGGTGCTACTCTTTTGCTTTGGGTGAGAGGAACAGCAAAGTTTAGTCTTAGACAGTCTATTGCAATCTATACACTTACAGCACCCAAGCTAGCAATCCATAATCCGTTCTAGCACAATCCCATTGTAGATCACGTAATAAGGATCCATAACTATGAATATTCACTTTCTTACCTTCTCTGCAGCCAGCTTGGTGGACATCAGTGTCCTGCAATGTAGCAAATGTTTCATGTTTGCTGACAATCATCTAATTCTTAAGTAAACTGATACAGTATGTAAGTTACGGAGTTCCACACTATTACCGGAGGCAAGGCACTCACATGCAAGCACATATACCAAATAGGTTACCAGAAACACACACACTGCACCCTCTACAAATAGAATATATCAGACACCTAGACTAACATATGCTGAGAGTATTAAATGTAACTTTCCTAAACCCCAAAGCCCTCACAGACATTTCACTTACAATAGGTCTCTTCAGCAACCAAAAAAAAAAACATCTGTCAGAACAACACCCACCTCCTAAGCAACCACAAAAACAGTCTACCAAAACAACACCAACCAACTCAACTTCTCATCTTGTGAGGCAAACCACCACACAAGGCAATATTTTGGTTATAGGAGAGTCCATTGTGAGACACACGGATGTCCCACTCAGTAGGCTGAGTAAGGAGAGTATCCGTAGATAAAGCAGCCCCTGCAAGTATGACAACTGCATGGCTCCAAAAAGACCTTATAGTAGTACAAAACATTGAGAGCCAGCAAACAGGAGAGTGTCATGGTCACTAGCCCATTTATTTTATTTATTTATTTATTTTACATTTGTTAACCGGGAGAAATCCGACTGGATACATGTCCATTTTCAGCGGAGGCCCGGGGAGAAAAGCTCCATAATTATACAAATACAGACAGCTCCAAAATTTTAAAAAATACAGACAGTTAAACAGGCAAAAGTCAAACAGACAATCAATTTGAAAATTCTGTTGTTAACATACTAGATATAAAATGAGATTCAGGCAATACTTTATTAGGAATGAGATAGAAGCAAGAATAAGGTAGTGACATAGTATCATTAATAGTAATATTCTATAGATAGTTTCAATTTCAAAAGGTTCAGGTGATAGAAAAGAACAAGGAGAAAAATCTTGATCATGAGGAAAGAAGTAAGCTATTCGTATGAGAAAAAAGACTGAGGATAAAGGAGAATTCAGGGGGACATAGAATTTTTGTAAAGGAAGGGAATCCATATCAGAGACTAGGAATTGTCAGTCAGGAGATGAGCATTGGCAAAGCCAGTGCTTCTGAAAGTGGTGAAACAGTTGTTTTTTGAATTGGGGAAGAGAGGTAGTAGAAAGAATACTGGGGGGAAGAGAGTTCCAGACTTTTCCTACAGCGTTTGGAAAGAGTGCGTCTCCTCCTGTGTTATAAGCATTGACCATTTTCAAGAGTGGTCTGTTCGCGGAACGTAGACTGTTTAGATTAGAGTATGGAAGGACTAAGTTCTGAAGTGAGGGACATTTGTCAGGGTTTTTGAGAATTTTATGTACCTCAGTGAGTTGGGTAACTCTAACAAGGTTGGGGAGTTCAATCCATTTTAGGTTTTTTAGGTTGGTGCAATGATGGGTCCTATATGGAGTTCCTGCTGCAAATCTAGCTATGTGATTATATGAGCTGGATAGTTTATCTAGGATGGTTTTGTTAAGATTAGTAAATATTGCAGATGCATAAAGAAGGGTGGAGAGCAAATGTGTTCGGGCAATGGTCACTTTAGTACTTGGTGTTAGGAAGTTTTTAATTCTATATAGCGATCCTAGTTTTTTGTTTACTGTTTTGATGGTTAGGTTGATATGTATGTCAAATTTCAGTTTATTATCAATAGTAACTCCTAGCAATTTCGTGTGAGGGTCTGGGGAGATGATAGTACCATTTTTGGATGTTATAGAGACATCAATAAGATGATTTTTGTGGGTTGGTTGAAAGAGTAATAATTTAGTTTTTTTTTGGATTTAAGATTAACTGATGACCTAATAGCCAGTTTTCAACTTTGGTAAATCAACTTTGGGTTTTAGTTAGTAGTCTGTCAGGAGATATCTCCGAACAAACCAGTGTTGAGTCGTCCGCGTATTGAATACAGGTGGCCTCGGGAATGACTGTATGGAGATCATTAATGAAGACCGAGAAAAGAAGTGGCCCTAATATGGACCCTTGAGGGACCCCAATGGTATTTGGTAATAATGTGGAGAGAGTATTCTGCCACAATACTGCTTGTTTCCTGTCTCAGAGGTAGGCTTTAAACCAATCTAGTGTCAAGTTATCCAGGTATAGATTTTTTAAGGTATCCAAGAGTAGTTGATGGTTGACCATATCAAATGCTTTTGATAGATCTAGAAAGAGGGCTGAGGACACTTTCTTGTCATTGCGGTTATGGTTTATTGTGTCAGTGAAGGAGAGAAGGGCAGTTGTGGTACTGTGTTTGGGTCTGAAACTATGCTGGGAACTGGTTAGAAGGTTATTATGGATAAGATAGTGGAGTAGCTGTTTATGCATACATCTTTCCATAATTTTGGCTAATGGGGACATTAAAGCTATGGGCCTATAGTTAGATAATTCTGTGGACGTCCCCCCTTTATGGAGTGGTATCACGTGGGATATTTTCCATAAAGTCGGTATTGCTGACTCAGAAAAAGTTCGATTAATGAGGATAGAAACCGGATAGGCTATAACATCTGCTGCTTTTTGAAGGTATTCTGCTGGAAGTAGGTCTGCAGAGGGGGTAGATGGCTTAAGTTTATGTAATAGGGCTCTTATTGAAAATGTAGGGACACTTTTTAGGAAGAAGGTATTTAAAGGTTGTGGTAACTTATCCATAACCGTTGGGTTGTTGGAGGAAAGTTGGTTGGCTAAGGTTTTGATAATGTTTGTAAAGAACGTATTAAAGGTATTGGCTATTTCTTTGGGGTCTTTATCCATTGCTGTTTCAGGAGTTGGAGTAGACGATTTACCTGGGTGGAGAAGGTTATTCAAGCCTGCCCAGAATTTCTGAGGGTTATTTTGGTGTTTATTCTGTAACAGACAATAAAAGTTTTTTTTGTCAGCTACTATGGCTTTTTTCGTTGCATTTCTTAGTTGTTGGAATTTCGTACGGTCTAGGATTGATTTGGTTGTACGCCAGGTATTCCAAGCTTTGTTTCTGAGTTTTATTTTAAGTTTAGATTCAGTTGAGAGCCAAGGGGCAATCTTTGTTTTAGTTTTGATGAGTCTTTTGGGGGCATGGGTATCTAATATGGATAGGAAAGTGGTATTGAAGTATTCTACTGCTTCCTCTAGGGGAAGATATTTGAGTGCTGACCAGTTACAAGATTGCAGCTCATTTTTAAATTTTGTGAGGTCAAAGTTTTTTTTGTTTCTTACTGATCTATAGACTGGGACAGTGGAGTGGTCTAGTTTATTTTTAGTAATATATGTAATAAGGTGATCACTAATTTCATTAGAGGCCAGGATCTGCCAGATCACTCAGAAACTCAGTTCACTCATCCACAAGGACCAGTATGACTCTGTCATAGTCCATATGGGTTTAAATAACCTGAGATGTACCTCCCTGGACTATATGAGGTAAGATGTTATGGAGCTCTTAGACTAGGTGTCCCAAGATGGTATGAGCCTAGTATTGAGCAGCATTTTACCTCCTCCAAGGATGATGTCAGAATATGAATAGTAGATAATTGACTTTCATAGTTGGCTTAGGTTTTGGTGTCATTCAAAGGGGTAGTGCAATATTTGTCAACCTGAAAGGATATAGTTGGCAGACTACACTGCTTTGCCATATATGGTCTGCACCTGTCCTCTCTAGGCTTTGAAATATTGGCTAAAATCTTGTCCATCCCATATGGCATTTTTCAGGCAATGCCACCCTGATATACCTTCCAACACAGCAAAACCAACCCAAGAAAACCTTATCAGTCTTGCTGCTCAATGCCAGGAGTTTTAGCAAGAAACTCCACTCCCTGCAATCTCTCCTCCCCATGGAAAATGTATACATCTGTGAAGTTACTGAGACATGCAGAGAGCACCCCACCAGTACAGGGCTATAATGCCTTCCACATATTTAGACCGGCTACTGCCCAGGAGAGACAAAAGATGCAGGTGCCTCAATTTAAATACATTTCAAGGCTGGTTAACCAGTATGACATGCTTGAGCGTCTCCACATCCAAATTCCAATAGACAAGTTGCATACTGTATACATGCAAGCTATAGGTCACTTTGTATGACCCAGGAAACCCATAACAAATACTTAAATGTAGTGAAGACACTCCTCATTCAAACTAACATCATATTTAAGGGCAAATTGAACTACCTCACCATAAACTGAGAATCAGACATAACCCCAATCATGCAAGTCCAGAGATTCAAAGACTATGTAAACACAAGCAGCCATGACCAGTTAGTTCATACACCTACTAGGAGTGCTAACATCCTTCACCTGTTTCTTATAAATAAGGAATAAAGTTACAACCTCCATAGTGTAATATCCTCACTAGACAGGTCAGAACTCAAATCTATCTCCTTTGAAATAAAAATAAAACCTGGAACCTGGCCAACCTGAGAATGTTTATGAGATCAGAAAACCACAATCTTCTAAACATATATAAGACTCGTCAATCCCCTGGCCACCTACTATTATCCTGCTCCCTAGCTAAACACTGGAATTCTCTCCCTAGCACCCTTTGAAGTGCTCAGTGCCACTCAAACTTCAAACCTCTTCTCCAATCTCACCTCCTTTCAAAGTGGAAATGTTCTTGTACCCCTACCGCATAAACTCTTTAACACCATCCCCCATGCACTATATACCACAACATTCTATCACTGTGCTTTCTTACCCTTTGCCTCTACTTCCTTTTCTACACTATACCTCATAAACTTCACCCCAACCCACTCCCTTTCTCCACTATATATCACCGTTTACTTCTCCCACCTCACTTTCTTTTCTCTGCCCTCTCCTCATATGTCTAACTTCCAAAAAATATAAAAAAGCTTGTTTTTTTATCTGTACATAAATGTTTTACTTACATGTTTTTTTTATCTGAAATGCCTGTGCTTTTAATATGTTTAGACTACATGAATCTCACTTTTGTAAATCATTACCTAGGATTAGAAATGTTATGACTTTTTTTTTAACAAATTGTATATCATCTCTGTATTTTTCACTGTTCTACTACTTTATTTACCTTTGTATAACTATTGTAAAATTGTCTATATCCTGTGGAGCTTTTCTCCCCGGGCCTCCACTGAAAATGGGGCTCTTTCAGGCCCAATTGACTATCCTGGTCATCAAATTGTAATACATAAATAATAAATAAATAAATAAATTATTCTAAGGCAAACTTCATACTATTAAGAATAAGAAACTATACAGAATAAAGTCCTTCCTCACACCTGAAACTAAGATAACCCTAGCCCAAACACATCTTATTTCTACCCTTTTGTATGCATCTCCTATTTACACTAATCTATCTAAAAGCAACCTTAAGAAACTCACTACATCTTACCACAATATTGCCCGCTTTGCCACCACATCACAATTTAGAGCTAACCACTGTCTAAACCTACAACAACTACACTGGCTGGAACTCCCTAATAAACTTATTTTTCAACAACTCTTAATTGCACACAAAATTCTATACCAACCTTCTAAAACACCAGCTCTTTCCAAACTCTTGACTCCCTATATCAACCTGAAACAACTACGTTCCTCTGACAAATTACTTGTTAATATTACCAAAACTATGAACTCTGCAGGCAACTGCCTTTTTTCTAACTCAGTAGGTAAAATATGGAATAATCTTCCATCTGATCTGTCCTCTTTGCATACTCTTCCACTATTTAAAAAACAACTTTTAATACATCTTAACAAATTCTGGCTTTGCTCTTGTACCAACCCAGACTAGCCTGTTGGCATCCTTAACTCTATCATAAACTTTTCTTATCCACTTGGATTTTATCTTCCACTTCAACTGATATATTACCCCTATTTATTGTAAATATTACATATCTCTTTTTAGCATAAAAAAAAAAAAAAAGTTTGTGTATTATCTACCATGGTTCAAAACTACCTTTTATATACTTTATGATCTCATACCTTATTATATTGTTTTGCTAGGATTGTTCTGATAAGTTAAAATCTATAATATTTGTATGTTCATTTTTACCTTTGTATAATCACACTTGTACTATGTCTTCTTATGTATTTCCAATATTGTATCTAACCTCAGGAGCTTTTCTCCCCGGGCCTCCACTGAAAATGGACATTAATCCAGCTGGACTAGCCCGGTCAACAAATGTAAAATAAAAATAAAATAAAAATTAAATGACACCCTGGCAAAATATCAAGCCCCTCAAACTCTGAGAACCTGGCTGCCTGTCGAAAACCGTTAAAAAAAACCCTGTACAATTATGTTAAGGGCTGCACAGAGAAAACTGTACATATTCAGAATAAGCAACAAAAAACAAGCCACCCTGATAGAATCCCAGCATCAGTAGGTTGCATAGCAAAAGGAGGAAACGCATGTCAAAAAGTAGGAAATACAATACCCAGCAAGGTAAAAACTCCTTCATCGATCTAAACAAGCAATTCAGGAGCTGATAAAGTCTACCAAAGAAAAATTTGAGGTGAAAAATCAATTCTCAGGCCAAGAACACTCTCAGGGCTTTCTTCAGCCATGTCTGCAACCTCAAAGGTAATAAATAACAATGTGGTGAACTAACTGTAAATGGAGCAGCCTATACTCAGCCAGAAGATATAGCAAATCTACTGGTTGACAAGTTTAGCTCCAATTTTACCCCCTGACACCTGTCAGCCATAAATCCCCCTACTATTATTTGGGAGACGTCCTCAATGCACTCTTCAATGCCAAGAATACTGCATCAATGAGACTCAATAATATCCCAGGCTGCCTTCTTAATAGCATGAAATATGACCTATCGGGACCACTGGGATCATTGTTTAACCACAACTTTCAGACAATCTTCATGCCAAGCAGGTGGAGGACTGTAATTGTCATCACTCTGCACAAAGGAGGCCATCTACAGACCCAGGTAACTATAGACCTATAGTCTGACTAGTCCCATATGCAAAGCCATGGAAAGAATTATCATGAAAGTCATAAACAGTGACATAGGAAACCTTCAGTTTGGTTTTGTCAAGGTCACACCATGCTTATTTAGCCTGGAGGACATGTTTGTAAAGGTCACCAAAGTAATGGATGAGGGCAAACCTGCACATATTGCCTACCATTTGACACAATATCAAACATAGGTATTGTAGGCAAACTCCCAAAATTAGGTATAAACCCCTACATCACCTATAGACAGCCAGTTGACTCAAAGGACTGAAGAAGTTGGGAACATCTACAAAAACACCAGTCACTAGTGGAATATGTTAAGGCTTGGTGCTAGGGCTGCTCCATTTTAGCATCTACTTCTCTGAAGTCAAGGCCAGCAGCAAGTGCCTCTAGCTGATGACTGCAAACAAGGTGCAGTTACAGAAGTCTACAAAGAAGCAAATACCCTTCCAGAAGACCTGACACAGATTAATAATCAGTGCCAGATGCACAGTCTAAAACTCAACCCCAAGAAATACATAATAGTGTCCTTTGGGGAGGCATCTACCCCTGGAAACTACTGGAAACTACTGGATTGATAATACAATACTAGAAGTAGACCCAGTGGTCAGGGATTTGGAAATACATGTAGACAGTAATCTGACCCTTGATCCTCATGTGTCTACACTAGTAAAGAAATCATTCTATATTGTGCAAGTTGTGAGCAAGGGAATGGTATCTAGGTTCAAGGATGACATTGGTCTGTTGTACTTGGCCTGTATCAGACCAATGCAACATGTGGAAGATTCACAGAGGTTCCTTACAAAAAGAATATATGAAATCATGGTCTAACACAGGCAATGTTACCTTCATATCAATGAAAATAAACCATACTGACACAATCTCAGTTGCACACATTATACATTCCAAACTGAGATTGTTGAGAGGTGATCTATGCCTGGCCTACAAAGTGTACTCTGATCCTGCTTTGATAGACCTGTTGCACATCTGCAAAACAAATAGTATCAGAATTTCCCAATCTTGGGATGTAAACCTCAACTGCAACATAAATAGGACATGTTGGAGGGACTACCCCTTCTATGGAACAGGTCCCCATCCATGTGAAGCAGATCAGAGTTCCTCTATAACCCAATTCAAGCGTAACTTGGACCTGTGGATGGGGAATCAGAAATTCACCTCTATGTTTATTTCTTTGATTGATCCTGCAATTGATTAAACTGATCAGTACTCTAGCTCAGTAAACAAAGTTAACATAAATTAAAAAAAATAAACGTGTATATACATGCATATATAAACAAACATATAAGTAAATCATTGTAATGATAAGATCCAGAGTTGTTTGCTTTCCTGGTTATGATTTGTATCTGATAGGGTTCATTACTAGCTGCTCTAGTTAAGCAGATTAAGCTATGCAATCATTCTACTGAGCTGTTTAGCTTCAGAACTGATTGCAGTGAAATTTAGGTTTGTTAGAATAATTGTGATTTTATTGCATTCTTTAGGAAAATTTTTTAGGAAAGTGTCTTTAAGTCATGGTAAATGAGGACGAAGGAGGAATGTAGATAACACTTAGGAGCTTTGTCATTGGTTTGGTTAGGAATGTCAAAGTCAATGATGTATAAGGAAGAGTTTTGTTTTACTAGCAATATGAATTTGCCATCCATTCTAGGGTCAGGTTAAAAATCATAGAGAATTTTATAATAGTTGGAATGAATAAGGGAGAAATGACAACAGCTGACATCTAGCCAGGTCTCAGTGATGACTAATATATGAGATTTTTAAGCAATAGTGCATGGCTCTGCATGGGTGTATCAGGATTTATCCACAGTTGGTGTGATTTGATCATTAGGGTGAAATCCGAGTGATTAAAAAAGCTAACTGTTGGTAAATCCTGACATACCCCCAAACAGGAGTGGATTATTGCTTTTATGCAATGACATTATTTAAGAAGGACTTGTTTGTTAAGCAATGCCTCTGTATAACAACACTTCAGTGTTCTTCCTGATTGTCTTATGTGAGCTGATGTACTTTCACAGTACATCAGAGCAATGTAGCATAGAGAAAAAGAGAACCTCCATTGTTTTTCTTTAATGTTTAAAATGTCAGGATTTTATGAGGGACAACAGAGAATATAAGGAAAATCAGGTATGTTTCTTTTACTTTAGTTTTGCAGAACATACTTGAGTTTTCTCATATTTTGCTGTTCCCAGCATATGGCAATAAAAAGTCTGGCTGCTCATTGGTAATTCAGTGGTTGGGCGTTTTTTTTTGTTGATATATGCTCAATTTACAATGGGCACAGTGGTTGGCAGTAAACCCTGCTTCTGTGGTGGCCTTTTATTAATTACATTGCAAATATTAATGCAGTCTATTTTGAGGCCCTTGTTTGTAGATGAGCAAAGTTTAGTTTGAGCTAGGGTAGCGTTAGGTTAGTTTTATCAGTAGTAGCACTCCAAGACTGGTGTGGATATGATCAGATCTAAAGAATGTTTGTCTGAAGTAATAAATTAGAAGTAATAGTTATTGTCTAATGAAAGATTAGACTTAAGTGTGATACATTATAGATATTTGTAACAAGTATTGCTTTATAGATACATAGGTGAGCAGCTTAGAGGAGTGATATAGGTGGAAGGGGATTTGTTCAGGGATTTTGAAGCAGCTTGCTGAATAGCTATTAATGGTTATAGGGGAATTTGCCAGGAACTTACCAATAAAGTACAAACAGTTTGCTAGGTAAAAATAAAATGCAATGTCTAACAAAGTAAAATTAAAAAAAAAAAAAAAAAAAACTTAAAGTAGAAGTTAATTGGCTGATACTCTTGTCAGTCTTCATCTGTCAGACTATTCATCAAGATATTATTGCGTTTAGTTAAAACACACAAAGATTTATAACCAACCCTGTCAAAGAAATATGTTAATTCTTTGCAGAGGGATGCATTCGCTGCTATACTATTGGTGAATTTATTTATTCTTAGACCTTTTGCAACCCTTTCCACTTGAATGCAGTCTGAAAAAAAATGTCTTATAGTAATTTAAGTTTAAATAACACTTTTCTAAAGTTTTTTTTAAGTTCTGCAACATTTTTGCTATTACTGTTATTATATCGGTTTTCCAACCCTTTAAATCAGTTTTAGGTGGTACCAGAGCAGCAGGAAAGTGTCACAACAGACATTATTGTTACTAATGCATGGTAACCTGTTATATGTTTTCATTCCTTCTGATATTGCCATGGCTTCAGTTGCACATGAAACTTCTTCATCTGTAATCTAAGATATATTATTATACCGGTGAGCATTGATTTATGTGTATTTAACTTTCTAACAATTCATCTGCCACTGTGTGCATACTGAGTGGCAATGTAAGCATGTTAGAAAATAAATCCTGTGAGTGCATGCCATGGCTAAACGTTGTATAAAATCCAAAAAAAAGTCCAGTCAGAAGCTGGTCCTCACAACAAAAGTCAACTAAAAAAAAACTCCACTTCAAGATATGAAATGAAATACAAAATATTTTACTATTAAGCTCTTGCATTTCATTATGTACTGTCTTTAGGTATTAAGACTATTTCAAAAAATGTATTACCACAGACTTTAAAACTCTTTTTGATAAGGAAATGGAATGGCAACTGAAATTTAATGCAGCCAGTGTTAAAACTCAGGACCTTTAGAAGAGTTAATGCAGAATTAAATAATTTCATGTATTACAGTACTGTCATTTTTATTGTAGACATTTTGTATCTACGCTTTGC